>NW_006912136.1:0-105171 GCF_000523435.1 Bipolaris zeicola 26-R-13
GATCGATGAGGATTATGGCGTTTGAGGGGGTGGAGAGGGCGGTCGCGATGATGAGGGTTATCAAAGAGGTTTTTCCGGAGCCGGAGGGTTGGTGGGTGGAGGGAGGGGGGAGGAGAGAGTCGAGGGGGGGGATGTTGAAGTAGGTGCTGGGAATGTTTTAGTTCGAGGTCTTGACGATGAAGGGCAGAAAGGAAACGGACTTTTGGTTGTTGGTTGGATGGACTAGACGGAGGGATTTGAGTACCTATTTTTATTTTCTCGTGTTAGAAATATTAAATCATGTTGTGTATGTTTTTGTTGTTGTTGTCGTGATGATATCTACGTACCGAGTTCAAATCCATAACCTGAACATCTGCCAGCGACTTCTCACCGAATCTCCTCGCCTCGTCCCCGTTCATCATCTTTTCTTCCTACAACCCCCGTTCCTTTTTTTTCTGAGCCTGATATTTCAATCCTTAATTCTCTCTGGACACTATTTATAGCAATCTTCTTGCTATCGAAAACAGAATGGCACCACCTGTTTCCGCGATTCCGGTCTCGGAACTGGAAATGCAGCTGAATACGCTTCCGTCTGGTCGAGCGCGGAATCCACCAATTACGCTAAGCGAGTGCGCGCTGAAAGAGCTGGTGCAGTACAAGTGCAATGTACAACCCGCGGAGAAACGAGGGGGCGTGCCGAGTGTGGTGTGTGAGCCTGTTGTGCGGATGCTGAGAAGGTGAGTGGTTGTGTGAGATGTTTGTTGAAAGAGCTTGGCAGCTTGATTGGTGGTAACGAGAGATATGGACGGGCTTCTTTTTTTTCGTCAGAAGCTGAATATGATACTAACAGTCTCTCAGATGTCAAGGAGGACTGAGTGTCGAGACGACTGCTTGGGAAGGGTGGAAAGCAAAGCAGGAAGGCGCGACCAGCTAGACACGAGCAAGTTGCCACACCATCATGCATGGAACCTTTCAATAATCCTAAACGCAGATAGATCTGATGAAAAATCACATGACATCGATTAGCCACTGCATTCACTGCATTCACGGTAAATGACACGAAACAATGGATACGTAATCAATTGATGAATAATAAGACGATGCATCAATGCCGCTACCATGGGACAAGCAGCTATAGTACAACCAACTTCCTCCAAGAAAGTGAACAAAAACGTGATCAACGCCGGTCAAATGCCCTAAACGTGCCTTCATATCTCCAAGGCGGGAATGTCCGAATACCCAAACGCCTCGCTACCAAAATGCTTCAATATGCTTTTTCTTTCTTTCTTTTACACAGTGTGCTGCCACCGAAGAGCTGGCGTGATGACAGATATTAGACGCCGCTCCCGGATTTTCTCCAGTATTTGCGCTCGTAGTTGACGTGTACGCCTTCTTCCAGATTGACGCTACGATCGGTTGTAGGCTGCCGTGTTGGAGCATCATGTGATGTGTTCCAACCGTCATCTTCGTCCAGGTCCATCTGTGCCTGTCGTCGTTCCTCGTCCTTTTCGCGCTGGTGCTCCTCGTTCAACAAATCCGTCATGGCTGCTTGCCATAACTTGTCGCTCTCTTTCATGCGCTTGCTTCGCTTCCGCTTTCCCACATTCTGCTTCTGAACGCCCGCTTTTTGTGCTGCCATGAGCTTTCTAAGACTCTGTTCGGCCAAGATACCCTCCTCGGTTGCCTTTTCCCGAATCTTTCGCGGGTCATGTTCGCGGTTGGTGAAGACTGGTGTCGCAGAATATGTGTGCTTGGAGGGGAAGCCAGGAAAGTGTTCTGGGATATAAGGGCGCGTCTCCTTGTCTGCCTTGCCCGATAACTCGGGGCCTAACAAGGATTCGGTATCTGGGGGCGGGGCTTCTGGGGGTACGGGAGGTGCAAAGTAGGGCTGTAGTAGCGATGGAGGAACTTCGCCAGTGTCGAAATGTTGGTCGAGGGGTGCCGATCCGCGTAGACCCGAAGATGCCAGCGCGTATATCCAGTCGTGTGCCACTGTTTCGGTGCGGCGCGAACTGATCATGGACTTGCGCACTTGGGCTAGAAAGTGGCTCATGTCTGGGTCAGGTTAGTCTGGGAAACTCTAATGGGCTGTGTAGCCAGCTGGCGTCGCAAGGTGAAGCCATACAGGAATCAACCAGCGCCCGGAACTGCTCCAGCGCGTCCGGGCGCGCACCCTCGAATCCCATGCTCTTGCATTGTATCGCTATTGCGCGCCGCAATTGCTGATCGAAAAAGTCCTTGCTTTCACCAAAGCTATCAAACTCGGCGCTGACAGGGTCGACGATGTGCTGGACTGGCTGCGTGTGGTGCAGTGCATGCACGACTCGCCGCTTCTTCTGCTGCGGCTCCCCATGTGTTGGCGCGTTGTCCGCCACATGCGCTCGTTTCATGCCTGCGGTTGCGCCCTCGCTGCTGGCGCTGGGAGAGAGTATGATTCCTGGCATATGCTGCTGGTGATCCCGGGTTTGGTGTTTGGGGAGGGGGTTGGTGATGTCGCAGGCCGGATGCGTGTACGCGAGGTTGGTAAAGTTATCGGTCGATGGGCGCGCAGTCGAGCGTGAGAGATGGCATGGGCTGCAAAGGCATGCACCTGCGATTGAGCCGGACGTGAATGTGCGAGAGATTCGGCGATCGATCGATGTTATTGTCCCCTTCACTTGTTTGCTGGCGTCGTGATTGAGTCGGAAGCTCTGAGAGCGCAGGGCGCTAGGCCACTTTGCCTTACGTCAGCAGCAGCAGTAGTTCTCCGTCGAGCCACCACAACTTCAGCATACCCGCAGACGACCTTTACCAGCTCCCGCAACCCGCACCCGCGTCCCGAAACTCTCCACTCCCCCGAAAGCGAATTCAAAATGGCCATCAAACCGATTACCGGCGTATGTGCTGCCATTGAGTGTCTTGGGCAGCAGCGGGCATGAGGCTAATGACTGGATTGCAGATGCTCAAGCGACAGATCGTGCTCGATCTCTCTGTTGCCATGGGTGCGTAGAGCTCTTGCAGTGCATGCGCGACGATTTATGGGCCTTGAAACAGGCATATGGGGTTGCGCGCGGGTTTGGGAAGCTTGACTAACAGTGAGGGCAGGTATTGGCGTCGTTGCCGGCTACGGCTGGTGGTACGGTACGTGATATCATCCTGGACTTGCAACCGCGAAGACTGCTGCTACAACGAAATTTACGACTCGATACTTACGTTCCAAGGCTACCACGTTCCCGCCGTTCGTCACCGTGACGCTTTCTACCAGAAGCTCGAGGACGAGCGCGCATCAGCTCTGGGCCAGAAATAGACGACTAGCATGCAAGCGTCGGCATGATGTCTTTGTCAATTAATCATCAGATGATGGAAAGGATGATGGCTGTGGATTGGGTGTATCCCAAGTAGAGTGGAGTCATAGAGCAAGCCAAATCAAACACGGTCAAACAGCCCTACACGTGTGTTGTTTGCGTGCAATCATATCTTGATATTACGACTTGTGTTTTTTTTTGGATGAAATTGCAACTTGTAACGCTCGAAGTGAAATCTATATGCTCACTGCCATCTTGACAGGTCGACCTGACATGTCATACTTGTGTTCAAACTAATGATGTTCGCAGACGTGATAAGGATGCGGGGCTGTATGGTATGGGTGTGGATGGATGGTCAAATGAAAGAAGAGACTGGATCGACATCTCAAGGGGCCAGTCATGAGCTGGTGCGCAGGCATCAAGGGTGTTAGAGTGCTACTGCATCTGTTGTTGTTGACTGAGATTAGTCACATGACGAATGCGAACATCAGGTTGTGCAGTGGAGCCTTCGGCAACATCCGACGGCGGTGCATCCAAGAGGGCCAGGGAAAGGTTGCGTGATGAACAGTGATACGAGGAGTACGAGAAGACTTGTACTGAAGCAGCATGCAAAGCAAGAATAAGTTGGTGCAGATGATAGCGGCATCCGCGACGGGCCGGGAAGCAGTGCAGTGAGGGTAGTGGATGGTTTATGGTACTCTACCTTGGAGGAGGCGTGACGTGGGCAATGGGTAAGGAGGCATGGCGCGATATGCAAGCATGGAAACAGGTACATGTGTGTGTGTGTGTGTGTGTGTGTGTATACTTGGTTGGAGGGCGATTCGCACTGGGGGCAGAGATGGCGAGGGCGTCTGATGACCGTGGGGGTGTGAAGCAGCGGTGGCCGAGCAGGAAACGTGTCGGGCAAGGCGTGCGATTGGCTGCATGGCTGGCTTGGTTCGTTCCCTGGCGATCACGACCAACCCATGGTGGTGGCTGCAGGGGAGCGAAGGCACTGGCCGCCAAGGATCGACGTGAACCCAAAGCGTGGGCAGGCCAGGCAGGATTCAGCAGCCATTTGCACACGTGGATCGAACGAAGCTGATGATGGAAGGACAGGCGTGCTGACAGTGAGCAGAGAAAGTGGCAAGGGGTAGGCAAAAAGCAACATCAGGGGGGGCAATGGTTATCGACGTCGAACTGGGAACCAGAGGCGAGTGCTTTGACAGCGGCCTTGCTGGCTCGGAACGGGGGGTGGATTCCTGGCGTGCGGCGTCCTAGCGTTAGATGCTAGTCCTTCACCATGCGCTAGGGCAACGGGTAGTCGATCTAAGAGGCAGATTGAGGGTGGGCGTGAAGAAGAGGCGAGATGCGACGTTTCTGTGTTTGAGCAGGGAGGGCAGGGGGGGGGGGTGCATGGGAAAATAAATGGTTTTGTGTTGAGCGAAACAGAGGCGCTGTAAGGGCGGGCATGGAGGCCACGTGGTGGAGAGGGGGAAGAAGGGCAGCAAGGGAAGTGGGTGGCGGAAGCAGCGGCGGTGATTTGTGAGGAGGATGAAGGGAAGGTGGTGTAAGAGGGAAAGGGACTGGACTTGACTTGGGAGGTTTACTTACTTGGGTGTTGACTTGGGAGATTAGTCGAGCGACTTGGCTGGGGTCCAGGTCATTTCAGCGGTGCGAGGTAAGCAGATTGGACTCTTTGCCCTGATCACCGGCCGAGCGAGGAGCGGGGCGTGTGTGGGCTTTTGCGCATCGTCGACGCCATGGCGTGCGGGCGGGCCATGGGCACCGGGGTTTTGATCACAGCAGAGGGTGAAACGCACATGGACGGGCGTCGACACAAGGGCAGCACAGGCAGGTTGTGAGTTGCAGCAGTTGTAAAACAAGAGGCAAACCTAGTAGAATGGGCGCGGGTGCAAGCGCGTGAGCAGCACGAGGGCAGTTTGGTGGCTGCGGAAGATTTGGTGGGGACTGCGAGGCGCTACTAGACGGCCTGTCCAGGGCCCACGCCTGTCGCCTTTCCGCTGGGAGGCGTGCCCGGAGGCTGCCCAGAGGCCCAGATGGCTTGCTGTCAGTCACTCCCTCCGTCAGGTGTGCAGACTCAGATGGCGACCAGGGTCACGCTGGTGACTCGGTGCGTTGGGTGCGTGGTGAACAGACGGGCGGACGGCCGTTGGGCTGGCGCTGTACTGCACTGCTCCCCACTGTGAGTGACAAGTAGGTATCGAAGTAGGCGGGTACCTTGTATATACACAATATACACAGTGCACACATGTACAGCCATACATGCACGTACATGTACGTACACTACACACACATACAGCAGCCATGGTTACAGACACATGTACTGGCGCTGCAGTCATGGCCGTCCCTCTGCTGCGGCGGCGAGACGAGGCGCTAGTCTGCTTTGGGGACAGCGCAGGCCTTGCTGAGCGTTAGAAGACGGGGGGGACTGGCTAGCACGCATAGCGATCCCTGCAGGCAGGTGCGACGGCGCCGGGCGCACTTGCTCTGTGCATGCCCTGCACCTGCCTGCTCAGCCAGCACGCCCGACTGCTGTTGCCATTGCTGGTGCTGCTGCTGCTGTTGTTGTCGCTGCTGGTGCTGCTGCTGGTGCTGCTACTGCTACTGCTACTGCTACTGCTACTGCTGCTGCCGTTGCTGTGTGCTGCTGTCACTTCGTCGCCAACCACACAGCACCTTGACGAAACTCGGAGAACCGCCGCTGCCTGCCTGCGACGCGTCCTCGTCCTCGTCCTCGTCCTCTACCTGCCTTCCCCTACCTACTCTTACCCTCTCTTCTCTACCACTTACTTACGCCCACACTACCACTACTTTTCCTCCCTCCCCCCATCCCTTCCCCCGCCGTATCGCTGCCCTTTTTCATCTGCATCGACGCGCACCCCCCGGCCTCTGCCACCGCACACAATCTAGGCGCCTTAGGCTTGGATGCTGCGACTGCTGCGACTTCTGCTGCGCTAACGCCGCCGTCGATCACACACCAACGAGCCGCAGCTGGCGAGCTGTCGACTTACTGCTGCTGCTGTGCCCTTGCCCTTGCCCTTCACCCTTCACCCCAAGCCTCGCTCGTCGTGTTGGCTGCATGCTGGCCCTGCCCTTACCCATCCTCCTCTGCCCCCCACAGCCTGCCTGCTCTCGTCCACGCATACCCGCACACTCCCTCTCTCGACCTAACCCACATCGACTACTCTCTCCTCCTCCCTCAGGCCCGTCATCTTCACCGCCCGCCCGTGGTGCCTCTCACTCGCCTACTCGACGCCCGTGCCCGTCCCGCCGTCTGCCGTCTGCCGCATCACTCCAGTCCGCGTCCTGCATGAGTGTTGCTCTTCTCTACACCTCTGCGGCACCGCACCGCCGTGTCTAGAGCCCATCGTACCGCCAGTCTGCCTGCCAGCTAGCGCGTCCCTAACCCTTTGCGCGTCGCCATGAACAACCCAAACATGCAACAGAACGGCATGCAGCAAGGTCGCGCCACCGCCGGCATTCACCACTTTGTCCAGCACTATCGCGTCCAGCAACAGCAGGGCAAGATCCCCACAGGATGGCAGCAGACGACGTCGCCCGACGAGCGCGGCCAGCTCGCTCTGCAGTTCTTCACCCAGTACCGCCTGCTCAAGCCTGATATCCCAGAGGTCGAGTCGATGCGAGCCGCCCTCCAGTTTGAGACACAAAACTTCATGTCGGCCCCTTCCAAGGAACAGTACCACTCGCAAATTAAGCAGAAACTTATCGTCATGACGACCGCACGCCAACAGCAGCTGCAGCGCCTCCAGGGCGGCATGCCAAACAACATGAACAACGCCATGAACGGCATGACTCCAGCCCAGATGAACATGATGAACCAGATGGGCCAGCAGGGCGCGCGCCAGCCCCAACCACAACAGTTCAACCCGGCATTTCCAAACGCTCAGCTTCAGCGCCCCATGCAAGTCTCCCCTGTCCCCATGACACAAGGCCAGTCTTCCATGGGCGTCAACGGCGCCAACCCCGTCAACATGGCCCAAGGTCAAAACGCCCAGCAACCAAACATGCAACCCAATCAGCAGCAAACACGACAGGAGCAGTTGATTATCAACCAGTTTGCGAAAAAGTTGATGGATACTTGCAAAGAGGAGGTTCGCGTCAAGTTTGAGAATGATGTCCGCGCCTGGCCTGAAGACAAGAAGCAGCAGTTGCTCAACCAAGGAATCAACCCCCTCTTCCTCCGCTTTCGTCAGCATGCTGAGATGCTCTACCGAAGGGGCGCGCTGAATCAGCCCGCAGCTGGCCAGAATAATGTCGCCATGCAGGGAACACCTCAGCAGAACCGCATGCAGGGACAGCAGATGAATATGAATCAGCGCCAAGCCAATCAGGATTTTGATTTCACTGAAATCGCCAATCGGCAAATGGAGGCTATGCGAAGCCAGGACCAAGGTACAACTGTAGTACCTGCGAGCAACAACCCAAACAACGGTGGGCAAATGGGCGGATTCCAAGGTCAGAATCCACAGCCTGGCCAAGCTCCAAATGCAATGGCACAGCGCCAGGCAGAAGCGTTTCACCGCCAGGCACAAGCGCAGCAGGCACAACAAGCACATGCTCAAGCTCAGGTGCAGGCGCGGTTAGAACAACAACGCCAACAGCATGTAGCTCAAGCAGCGCGTAACCAGCAGAATCAGTTACTGCAAGGCCAGATTGGCGGCTTGAACCTCCCGCAGGGCACTCAGCAGCCCAGTCCTGCCATGCCTATGCTGAACCGGCCAATGCCTCCACCAGGTCAACCAGGCCCTCCAGGAACGCCGCAGCAACGTCCACCCCAGGCTCATGTTCCCATCATGACACCACAGCCCGGGCAGGCTGATCCAAACTTGACCGAGCTCATGCGACAAGCGCAGCAAAGAGCTGCTGCTGTCCAGCAGGCCAACCAGCAACCGCTGACCGATCAAGTCCGCATGAACATGATGCCCCCTGACCTGGATGCTTCTGTAAAGCAACAGCTACTCAAGGTGCCAGAGCATCAGTTCCGTGTCATCCTCCAGAGCTACATGATGAATCTGCGTAGGAATAACGGCGGTATGCCCAATGGAGCATTCCCAACTGGACAGCCGAATGCAGGCCAGCCAAACATGGCCTTCAACCAGCAACAACAACAGCAGCAGCAGCAACAACAACAGCAACAACTGCAGCCTGGCGTTGCTGGTCAAATGCTTGGCGGTCCTAATATGCAGAATATGGTCCGACCTGGTATGAATCTCGCACAGCCACCACCTGGTACTGGTCCTCAAAATCCCATGGGTGCCCAGCGCGGTCCTATGCCGAACCAGCAACAACGTGTTGCTGCTGCATCCAACCTGCTCCGTGCGAATCCCGGAATCATACATACCACCGATCCTAAGCCATTCCCTCCCAACGTGCTAAACGCGCAAATTCGACAAAGTCTTCCACCAGACGTCAGAACTTGGCAACAACTCAAAGCCTGGGCTAGTCAGAACCCTGCTCTCGTGCCTGGCGTTGACGGTCAAAAGTTACTCATGTTGCAAGTTCTACATTTCCAGGACATGGTCAGGCAGTCGAATGGCGTCGCTGGCATCCATCCGACACCACAGCCTGGCCAGGGACTCGTCCCACCAGGGCAGATCAACCCAAATCAAGGCCCTGTGAGGACACCTCAGCAGCAGCCGAACATGCAGAACATGGCGGCACTTCAGGTCACTCCTCAAGAGTTGCAGCAGTTCCGCGCAAGAATGGTTGGCCAGCCACAAGCTAACCTGCCAGACGACCAACTGCGCGGCCTTATGATCTCCATAAGGATGAAGAACCTCCAACAGCAGAGACAGCAGCAACAGCAGCAATCTGCGATGCTCAACCAACAAGCTCAACGTAACCAAGCCCAACCTACCGTCCCCATGGCTGTACAGCAACAACCACAGCACCAGCCCAACCGACCACCTGCGGCGCAACCGCAAACACAAGCGACGCCCCAGCCTAAACCAGCGATGAAGCCACAGCAAGCACAACCCACACAGTCGCTTCCCAACAACAATGCCAATAACAACAATACTGTGAACAAGGGTACGAAGAGGTCACATGAGGACACCATGGAGTCTGGCAACGAGACCACTCCACAAGCTCCCCCTATGGCTTCTTCAAAATCTCAGCCTGGTCTTAACCTTACGCAAGAGCAAATGTCAAAGCTTACCCCCGCACAGCATGCGCAGTACAGAGCACAGTTGCTGAAAGCCCAGGATGCATCCAACAACAAGATGCAACAACAGCGCGGCGGCATGCTCAATTCTGAGGAGCTTCGGCAGAGAATGAGCGACCCTGCACGCATCCGGCAGTTTAAGCAAATGATGGAGGAGGTGGAGAAGAGCATACCCGCGAAGCAGCCAATCGCACTGCCAGCGGCAGCACGTACCGCTCTACAGAAATCGCTAAAGGAACAGTTCCAACGCCTAAAGCAGTCAGACCAGGCGCTTCGCATCTTCCATGCCTCGTACGATACCAACGAGCCCGAGCCAGTCATTCGCCAAATCATGCGATCGCGCGCGCTCTTGTTTAAGCAAATCAATGAAGCCGATGGCACTCTGCATCCTCAGGTGACACTGACAATCGAGGAGTTTAAAAATCATTTGAGCACGATATTCAAGTTTGTCATCAAGATTCAGGAGAAGGTCAAGCAACAGACACAGGGTCAGGGCCCAGCTGCCCAGCAATCCCAGCCTCAGGGTTCGAATGCCTCGCCTGCCCAACTTAATGCTGCAAATCTGAAGATCGTAGAACAACAAAACCGCACCCAAAAGGCCCCGTCCGCCCCTACGACCGACCGACCACCGTTTGCCATTGGCGCCGACCCCGGCCATGGAGCTGCGCATTACTTTGAGGGAGCAAGACCGGTCACGAACCTCGTGTTGCCTGAAAAGAAGCGCGCGAAGCTCGAAGCAGGCAGCCAATCGTCGACTCCTGCTGCCAGAGCCTCTCCTCATATCGGCTCCGGTAACTCACCTGAACTCAGGAGACAACCAGCGCCCGACAAGCAAGTGCCACAAAGACCGACATTCCGATGCAACGATACGACTTGTGAATACTCTGTACGAGGCTTCGACACCCAGGCCGAACTCGACTTGCACAGCCAAATACACGCAAAGGTCGAAAACCCGATGCAGTTCGCTCTCGACTCCATGGCTGAATACCTCGACATTGACCAAAAGACTGGTGAAGCGAAAACTGACCCTAATGCCTCCAAGTCAACGCCAAAGGCAGCGCCAGCTACTTTGCTAGCACCGCCGCAAAACATCAAGACTGAGCAGACTCCTGGTGCTTTGCAGAATGCCGCTACACCTGTCGGACAAACAGCAACAGCCTCGGCCATGGCGCGCGTGCCGACACAGACTGGGGTTAAGGACTCGCCGTCGTCTAATCTGCTGAAGACACCGCAAACCATGACCAAGGTGACTACTCCTGGCTCAGGTGCACGAGGCAAGGCCACGCCAGCCAGCATTCCCAAGTCTGTACCAAAGGAGCAGCAAGTGGCAGCATCGGAACCAGCAGCAAAGGAGGATGAGCAACAGCAACAGCCAATGCTGCCCATGTCGATTCTCGACTACTCGTACGAGGACACCTTTGCAGCTCTAGATGCAAATGGACCATTTACCGTGCTTGATCTCAAGGACGAGGACAATGCTTGGGCACTTCGGTCTCGGCCCGCCTCACCGTCGACTACACCCGAGTCGTCTTCCAAGGATACGCCGTCTACGAGGCAGTCGGATATTTCGGAGAATGACAACCTTGTCATTAGCATTGATCTTAAGGATGCGGACATGCCTGATGCCTGGGCTGTCGGCATGTACGGCGACGCACTTCCGGTGGACCTGCAATTATCGGAAGACTTGCAGAATCTCGGCGTTATGCTTCCTCCCATGGACAGTGAGGATATGATGTTATTTCCCGACTATGGAAACGGAACGATGATGGATCTCGACATGCTCGAGAAGACTATGGATAGTATGGGTGGAACACTTGATGCACCTATTGTAGGTGTATGATTTTCTGAAAATTTTATTTCTGGGGAGGCTTCTTTTTTTGTCTTATTCTTTATTCTAGCGTTGCTCTTTTTTTGATATGCAATGTTTTTTCAGTGCGTGTGTTTTTCGGGATTTCTACATGGCATTTGGGCCAATCTTTTTTCTCTAACCTACCACGCGCAATGTATTACCACACTTTCTCTTGTTCACTTGCATCTCGGTTCTCCCCCCGCCCACTTCCCCCGATTTCTTTGTCTATTTGCTTGGATGTATGGAGCTTTTTTGGAGGCCCTTTCTTCTTTTCTTCGATTTGAAGCTGGTTTTACTTACGGCCGAGATTACCGTCAGAAGTTTTTTTTATGGGGAAATGCGAAATTTATGGGTGCGTGCTTTTTACTTTACCTCTCTTGCGATACGAGGGGAAATGCGAATATAAACTGGCTCCCACCTTTTTTTGGTGTTTTAACTTTGTGCGGGGGTTATTTTCGGTTTCCGCAAAGTTTATCATACGTTTTCTCTATTATCGTATTGTTTTCTTGCTGGGCGTTTTCTCGGTGATAACAATGATTTTTTTTGCGTGTGTTTTTATTTGATTTGAAGAATTTCGGATTAATTATACCCCCCCCCCCCTTCCCCCTTACTCTTTTTGAGCTTCAAATCAATTGATATCATGATATCCTCCAATCTAAATTTGATTCATTCAGCTTCCTCACCCCCCCTTTTTTCTTTACACTTTGCGGGGAATTTTACAGCAAATTATTCTAGGTTTAGAAATAATAATACCACATCTACTGATCTCGATTTCCCCCCCCCCTCCCCCCCCTTTTTTTTTTCTCTTTTCTTCTTCCCCCATCCCCTCTCATCATCTCACATACCTTACATACTTACACCTCTATACACCATACACATTTCCTATACGATCCTACACGATCCCCCCTTCCCATCCACAAAAAAACAAACCCCTATCTCTCCATCGCCCCTCCTGCCCATCCAATCGTCCCCCCTCATGCAACAACACACTTATAACCCGCGTTCCTCGCACATACATCTGGGATGGTAGATGATCTAGGGTTATCCTGACGGTGAGTTGCATATGTACATGTACATGTATATCTAGGTAAGTGGGCAAGGACAAGGATGGGAGGGGGGGGATCGAGAGCAGGACGGGATCGAGGTAGAGGCGGGATGGAAGGGGAAGGAGTAATTGGTGGGTGGGGGGATGGGGATCCGGGGCGTGGATGCAGATGTGGTGGTGGTGTGGAGGGGGAGAGTAATCGTGATTTGGAAGTGTGCATGTTGGAGAGTGACGAGGGGTGGGGTGGGATTGGTGTATAGCTAGAAGGGGGAGTGTTGGTGGTGGGAGGGGTGGGGAGGGATGGGGATGTGTGTAGTAGAGGTCAAGTATGGTAAGTTTGTACATCTACACCTAAGAGTAGGTATATTCAGCACAGTAGCAAGTGTGATATGAAAATGCGGCAATGGTAGTATTTTTCTCACTCGCCAACGGTAACGGCAGCGGAAACGGCACATAGAAGCCGGCTTGATAGGATTCTTATCGAGATTACTACATATGATCCACACACACACACACACACATGAACCTCGATGCGAATGACAGTTTTCTGACCGACGGCCAAAAGAGCCGTGAGATGGTGACGTCATTATTGTACGTGCAAGAGCCCACGACCAACGCACACAAAGGAAAACAAAGACGAGACAAGAAGCAAAGAAGAAACAAAGAAAAAAATCCTCAAGACCGTTGCAGGTTGGGTGCATGGATGCAATTGGTCAAGGGATATGTGACGCAACAAACGACCGAAAAACGGACCGCTTGGGCAAGCCAAGCAAATGATTGCCATGATTTTATTTCCCGCGTGGGATGCAAGATGGGTGATGTGAGCAAAAAACGTTTGCTGACGATGGCCAACAGCGCGGGGTTCGTGAGCCATGACGAGCGGGTGGTTCGCCCCGCAATCGTCAAAGGGGGGCAAAAATGCCACCTGACCCGTCTTTTTGGCTCCGTGGAACTAGAACATCGTCTCGCCTCTTAATTCGAGGTCGGCGAAGACCCTGAGGTTCAACCATGGTACACGTGCCATATGTGTTTGTTGAGAAATGGCGTGGTTTTGACACGGTGCGACAAGCCCACATGTCCCACGAGCGAGAGCAAGCGAAGCGGTTTGCCTTTACATACATGCACTAACTGGTACCATGGTACGGCGGACGCCTCCCCTTTGGTTTGGTTGCATTGCATGTCCCAACGACAAGGGATGAACGCCTCGATAGTGTGTATCGGAGAAAAAAAGATCGAGGTGACGTTGCCCAAGGTGCACACCAACAGTCTATACTACTACTACACTTGGGTTGCGGGATGCGAAGGCGGAAGAGGAAGAGAAAAAAAAAGGAAAGAAAAATCTTTGGGCGGTATGACGTTGAGTGCATGCATGGCCGAGTGGCGACTTACAGTAGATACATGCTGGAGTATGTACCTACTGTCCACCTACCTGTGCTGTCTGGGTTTGACTATCGGCCTACATGCAGGGAACCAGCAGAGGAAATCGCATGGCGCAACGACGGATGCGAGGAGCTATTCTCGGCGAAGCTGGGGTGCAAGGGGACGCCACGCGGGTCATGCTGCGAGGATGACTTGCACGGCAAGATGAAGATGTGTCAGCGGCTTGCTGTGAAGAGGTAGCGTTGGACGGTAAGAGACGTCGTGGAAATGCTAAGCATGTGTCGTGCGGAAAAGCTGCTATTTGCGGACACGGTAGTATGAGATGGGAAGTGGCCTGAGCGGTGAGCGCAAGGCTTTGGGCGGTGAGAATGGCAGTGGTTGGTGAGACATGACCATGGACAGGGTCTAAGGGGTGGGGTCTGGGGTAGAATGACCATCTGGTTCTGCTCGAGTGTGTAGCCAGCTTGCGAGAATCTTGGGTAGCGATACGTGGTCGGGGATGGTTAGGTATTATAGGGGAGATGCTAGTAAGCAGGCGGGACTTTGTGTTTGTGATAAAATACGCTTGTGGAGATTAGAAATTGCGATGATCATGCTAACCAAGACGAGCCGAATGCAGTGGCCCAAGACGGCTAGGCGTGTAGGGCGATTTCGCTAAGATTGCCGCGGCTCGTTGCAGTTGCCCCCCATCAGGGCGTCTTTGGCTTTGGGCGTGCATGGGGGTGGTGGAAGCCAACACCAAGAAGCAGACAGATGCGCGTCACAGCCAGCATGTAGACAAAGGGGATGTTGCCCATGTCAATGGCATTCCAATCCCAGAAGCTCCAGTAAATGTGGGCGCCCAGTGGCAACACCGTGTACAGGTGCCCAAAATCGGCGAGCAGCAGGCCGATGAGAAAGGTTTTCCAGACTTTGACGTCTGGAGTGGCGCGCAGGACTGAGGCTTCGAGAAAAGCAAGACCGAGATACATGTTTGCCAATTGAGTCAGGACGATTTTTGTTGGGATGGGGACGAGTGCGTCTGGGGCGCTTGGGGCGTGCATGGTAAGGTCCAGGTAGGTCGTCTGGAAGCATGCTGCATACACGGCGCCGAGTAGAATGGAACATGGTTCTATCCACAAGAAGACGAAGCGGTAGAAGCCGGGTATTGCTAGTGCGGGTGGAGCGGCAGCCGGCATGTTTGAGTGCGAATGGTTTGGTTTCGAGTGGTGTAGACGCGACTCAGCCCAAAACCGTCGCAGAGTGGGCGTGCCCGGCGGCGGTAGCAAAGAAGGGTGGTAGTGTTGCGGCGAGGCCGGGATGTGGAGGGGGTGATGGGGGGGAGTCGTGTTGGAGAATGGAGAGAGAGGGGAGGGGGAGGATGGTAAGCGATGAAGAAGCAAGGGGGGAGGTGTGCCAGGAATAGTAGAGGAGGTGAAAGAAGCAGATGCAATGGTGGTGGTGGTGGCAGTGGCAATGGGAGGGAAGTAGCAGTAGCAGCAGCAGCAATGGATGCAGCAGTAGCAGCAGTAGTAGCCAGCGGCAGCGGCAGAAGAAGAAGAAGAAGAAGAAGAAGAAGAATAAGAACAAGAGAAGGTGGCAATGGGTGTGGCGGTGATGGCGGTGATGGTGTTGTGGTGTGCATGAGCAGCAAATTGCCAGGGGTGGAGCGCCGCGAGACACTTGTCGCCGCCGTCGCTGTGTTATGATCGGCTGGCACTAGCTAAGCAAGTCGAGCGGTGCGACGGAATCTGGCTCTGTCTGCTTCCTCTTCGTTGGCCGTTCGCCTCGTGCTAGTCTTCTCTCTCTACTTACTCTTTTCTTACTTATGCTGCTCGTCTGCCCGTGAGCTCCGCCCTTGTTCCGCATCCTTGCTCTGCCGCTACAATTTCCTTCACCCTCATTTCGCCGCGCCCTCGTGGTTGTGCACGCTCTCTACCCGGCCCCGTCTCCGCCCTGCCCTGCTCGTTGCTGCTCTCTCCTTAGCCTGCCCGACGACGCTCCCTGTTTCCCCGTCTCTGCTGCTGTTGCTCACGCTGCTACTACTGCTGTGACATTACGCCTCGCTTTTTGTTTCGGTCTCATCCTCACCGCAACTCTTACCCGCTCCGGCCGACACGCCTCCAATGTATCGCAGGCAGTCCATCCTGTCGCATCGACCCAAAACCTCTTCCGACGTAGACGCTGAATCCTCCTCCTGCGCTGCCAACACCACAAACTTTGGAAGCCACTCCACCCCCAGCAGCGCCAACACCACCACCAACAACAACAACAACAATACACACGCCACTGCTAACACTACCAACAACACCACCACCACTACCACCACGACCCCTATCCCTTCATCCCCGCCTCACACCATGAAGCGGACCATTTCACAGACCTTCCCGGCCCCCTATCACTCCGACATCAAGGACACCAACATGCTCGACGCCGTCAACGAAGCCACAATGTCCATTGACGGCTCTTCACAGCACTCGCAGGCGAGCTCCTTCTCGCGCGCCTTTGGTGCCGTAGCCGGAAGCTTCACACGCCAGAAGACACGCAGGCGAATGTCATCAGTCTCTTCTCCTACACCTGCACAACGCCGCCGTGGTTCCATTCACTCTCTCTTCGAGTCCCTGCCCTCGTCGAGCTCAACACAGTCCAAGCCCAACGCCGATCAACCACGCATGCCCCTGGTACACCAAGACTCTGGAATCCCTGTCTTTCAAATGCAGCCACAATCCGCCTCGTCGAGCTCAAAGGCCTTTGCCCCCTTTCGGCGATTGAGCAGCATGCGCCGCCGACCGAATGCTTCTTCTTCGTCAGCCGACATGACAAAGACCGTCTTTGCCGCCCCAGTCTCGTACCCCAGCCAAGCCATCCCCGGCACCGCAGCACGACAAGCGGCCGCAGCCGCCAACCAGGACCGACAAAATCAACTTCGCCGCGAGCAAGAGCACACGCGAAGCTTTCTCGACGGCCTTATTCCGTCATCGCGTGATGACGACATAAAGGACAACGAGAGCGGAGTGGACATGACGTGTGCATCGCCTATTGTTCGGGCGGATAGCGTTACCGAGAAGAAGATGAGTGAGTTGTTGCATCCACTCGCCAGCCGACCTTCGCTAACCACCCCAGTCGATCCATTCCAGCGCCTACCAGCCGAACTCGCTACCACTGTCCTCTCCAACCTCGACGCCGCCTCGCTCGTCCGTGCTGAGCGCGTATCGCGCAGCTGGAACGAGCATGCTGCCTCGCCCCACGTCTGGCGTAATGTCTTCCTCCGCAAGCACGAGCCCGAAGTACACGTCTCACCTGCGCCAATCCAAATGGGCGGCCTGGGTACTGGCAAGATGGCGGGCGGAAACCCAGCACCTGCACAAGACTGGAAGAAGATGTTCCAGGCGAGAGCCACCATCGACGCTCGATGGAAGGCAGGCACACCTGCTGCCATTTACTTGAACGGCCACACAGATAGCGTCTATTGCTGCCAGTTTGACGAGAACAAGGCCATCACTGGCTCCCGCGACCGCACCATCCGTGTATGGGACCTCCAGACGTACAAGTGCATCAAGGTATACGGAGGTCCTAACCACCGCCCAACCGCCAATACCCCTCCCCCCATGGAGGAGCGACCAGAGCGTGTCATTAGCAACGCCTCGATGAACGGTACAAAGATTGGCAACGACATCTACACAGTTCCTGCTGATTACCACGACGCGTCCATTCTCTGCCTCCAGTACGACAGTGAGATCATGGTCACTGGCTCTTCAGACTACACTTGCATTGTTTGGGATATCACAGGCGAGGAATACGTTCCCATGTACAGGCTGCGTGGCCACGAAGCTGGTGTTTTGGATGTCTGCCTCGACGACAAGTACATTATTTCATGCTCCAAGGACGCCATGATCAAGGTCTGGGACCGCAAGACTGGCAGCTGTCTACGTACTCTCAAGGGCCACCGAGGCCCAGTCAACGCTGTACAGCTTCGAGGCAACTTCCTCGTCTCTGCCAGCGGTGACGGTGTAGCCAAGCTGTGGAACCTCGAGACTGGTGTCTCAATCAAGGACTTTCCATCCGAAGACCGTGGCCTCGCTGCTGTCGAGTTCTCTGATGATGCCAAGTACGTACTCGCTGGAGGCAACGACCACGTTGTCTACAAGTTCGACGCGTCTACCGGCGAGCTTGTGCACAGCAGAGTTAAGCATGATGGCCTCGTTCGTTCGCTTTTCCTCGACGCCTTCAACGGACGCATTGTATCAGGTTCATATGACCAGAGTATCCAAGTCTCTGATTACGAAACCGGACAGACATATGCCGTATACAAGAACTGGACAACAAGCTGGATTCTATCTGCTAAGAGCGATTATAGGCGAGTTGTGGCTACGAGTCAAGATGGCCGAACACTGATCCTGGACTTTGGTCACAATGTGCCAGGATCCGAACTGCTCGTCGGATCCAAGTGAGACGTTTCCTGTTTGATCTGCACGTATGCGGTCAAGATCGTGTTTGGAGTCGAGGTCACCAACCACCTTGCCTATTACATCCCACTCACACGGCTCTTCCCGCCTTGCCTCTTTCTGCTCTATGAATCTATACGTATTATGACGTTGGCAGATGGCTTGTATGGGAGATGACGCTGGTCTTCAAGGGTTCCCCGTGACGAACTTGGTGGGTTTAACAACAAAAGTCGAGGATTGCTGGACCAAGAAAAGAAAGAGTGTTGCTTTTTTTTAGTTTGCGTATAGCATGCACATTATGGCGTTGTTCATCTACCTTGCAAAAACTTGCGGGGTGGATTCATATTCCCCCTTTTTTTTCTCGTTCTTCTTCTCTTAATCTTTTGTTTACCCACAATCATCATACTTTTGCATTATACTAACTTTATGCTTGCGGCTCACATTCTCTTTCTTGTATTCTGTTTTTAGCGGCTTCATAGATTTCCCATTCGCTCTTCTCCCTTTAATGCATTGCTTATCAAGTTTAGTCATGGCGAGCCGTTCCTTTTTATCTAGTTTATTTCGGGCATGGAGTGTGAGAGGTATATAGATGTGCAGATGATTGCAGGACGAGCGGGATTTGAAAATAATACGCTCTTTGATTCAGTATTACTTGTTATGAATTGTGCATTGCACCAATGTGAGATCGTGGATGTTATATTGTTGAGTATTATTGCCTAGGACTCTCTCTGCCTCAAACTCTAAGCATACATGTATGACGTTGACTCTGCACAATGAGCCTTCCCGTATATTCATGTTTTTTTTTCTGCTGTGTGCAGTTGAAGATTGTGCAACGCGTGGTCGCCATCTACCTCAAACGCACAAAAAGCAAAACAAACCAGCATCTCCCCTTATCGTTTTGTCTTACCTGCACGTACAACGCACAACCACAGCGTTGGCAAGCCCCACACCGACCATCATCGTCAGTACCTCACATTACATGCATGGCATGCAAACCCACACATTTGTTTCTACACCGTCTCCATGTACGGAGATGGAAATTAAAAAAAAAACTCTACACATGCGTTCCGTTGATACTAGTTGAACCCCCGATCAATCCGCAGAGAAAGTTAAGGAACTACTGGGTTGGTTGGTTCGTATGTGGTTCCCCCGGCTGCGACTCCACACACACACACACACAGAGACACGCGCGGTATAGTAATTCATCTTTTATCCCTAAAAATCTTATACTCGAGGTAATCCAAAGAGAAAAAAAACAAAAGCATGGCAGTTATACAGTAAACCAGACGCACACCGTCTGCGCATATGTGAACCTTTTACCCAACTCTGTTTGATGTATATACGTATTGGAAATGGAGGATGAAAAATCACGCATTTCTTCTCAAACGCGTTAAACGGTAGTAGTAGTAGTAGTAGTAGGAGGAAAAGCCCAACTTACAAATTCAATAATTATTTTCACGACAGCACACAACAAAAGTTTTCCTTCAGTTCTTCTTCTTCTTCTTTTTTGAATGCTAAATTCCACTCAACCACGCTCTCTCTCTCTCTCACACACACACACACCATCATAACTTCGATCACGACATCAACATGCGTTGTTACTATTTTAATTGACGTCGATGACACAAACTCAAAATCGAGATTCTAGACCACCCCCCCCCCCCATCAAGACTAAGACTGAATTTGGTAATGTGGCGGGACCGTTTCGGGCGTGAACTCGGTCGTTTATGCAAGATACCAGGGCACCCGAGGGGTGGGTATAGAGTTTACCGGGGTAAGGATCTTTTTTTTTTTAGTTTGGGAGGGAGGGTGGCGAGAGGCGAGATGGGGCGAAGATTAAAATTGAGGGGGGAGGGGGAAGCGGTGATGGGGTGGAGATGGATAGATAGAGGGGTGTGTGTGTGGATAGAGAGAAGGGGGGTGCGAGAGGAAGGAGGAGTGAGTATGGGGGGTGAAGCGTCTAGTTACTGTTTGTGATTTGCTTACTGCTGCGATGACGGCTGAGTGATGCGGATGCTAGGGAGAGAAGACAGAGAATTCTCGTGTTCGTCGAGTGATTGACGATAGCTGAGGAAGAAGAGCTCTAAGATCTCAGCATAGCTCTGATCGATATTAGTAGAGCTTTCTGACACTATGTACTTAGATCGCATTTCTTCTTTCAGAAAACCCCATTTGGATTAAACATAAAACATAGCCAAAGTCACAATAATCACGGCACGAAAAGAAATATTGAACCAAGTAAACCATACTTTTAAAGGCGTGACAGAGATTCTATTGATTACTTTGTATCAATTGAACCTCTAGTCTTCACCCCCTCAGATACCCTAACATGGTGCGAACCCATATTCACACGACTACTTATCCATCCATCAAAGGACGGTCCCCCCAGAAGGATAATAAGTACACACACACATACCTATGTATGTAGGGCCAGTTTTAAACAAAAAAAAAGCGAGGCGTAGAACCGGAGCAGTGTTTGCTCAGCTTGAACAACGCCAAAAGGGTATGGAAACAACCACATTTCGCTCCTGAGCCCGAGGCTCAAAAGCGATAGTCGTCAGAGAATGGAATACGCCGAACAAGACAAAACACACATTCAAAGTAAATGGGAACAGAAGCGTAGTTTAAAGAAACAAAAAAAAGACAAGACATTATCTTTATCGGGCCAAACCAGCATGAGGCGACCGGATTAGGGACAGTATGAGGGTGAGTGAATAAGGCCATTGTCCGACAAAAATCCAAGGGGTATAACTGAGACCAGATGGCCGACCCAAAACCAGCTGTGAGGTGCTGGTAGGCAAGCCCAAAAAAACCAAAAAGTATGTGCATTTTCATGCGTGTCGTGAATAAAGTATAAACAAAGAGTAAACAGAGAAGCAAAGGCTAGCAGGTCGTTCAAACATTCTCGGTGAATTTGCTTGAGCGCGACCCGTCGGCCGAGGGCAAGCTTCTTCCGAGCGTACCTCTAGGAGGCAGTTCGCCGACAGGAGAATGTGGCGGACTGAGGTGGTGACGATCTGCAAAAGGATTGCCATCGTCGGGATGGCGGATGATGGGTGTTCTTGCAGGGCTGGGTCGAAAGTTCATCTGTCCTGATTCGCGTGGGGCAGAACTCTCGCCAATCTCCTTACCCATCTCTTTAGACAGACCTGTGCCGCCATAGAGACCATGATCGTCTTGGTAGAATGATGAACCGGACATTGTGCCTCCGCGAGAGAATTGATCAGACGTCATGCCTTCACTGAAGGCAGATGGCAACTTGCGACCCGACACTCGTTGAAAGCTCCGCTCACCAGCGCTCGTGCTAGTCTCGGCCGTCTTGCCAGACATACCAGAAAAGCGTTTGAGGAAGGCGATAGGGACAAGGGTGTTGCTTGGGGCAGGCGCCTGGGTCATGGACCGGTTGCTTTCCTGGTGATGATCGTCGCCAGTGAGCTGTAGAGCACCGCCTCGCTTCTGCTTGTGGCGTTTCAAAAGAAACAATATCAAGGCCAAGATGAGGGCAACTCCGGCAAGACTCCCTAAAACGCTACCAACGACTTTGGGCGTTTCAAGAGCACTAGGGCTGGAGTTGGTATCGGCGGTCGACGTAGCTGATGTAGTTGGAGCAGGGGCTCCTGCGGTGCCAGGCGCATTACCACCCCAGCCGCCATAATTCGCGGTTGTAGTCGGGACACTCGAGGCAGTTGGGGCACTCGAAGCAGAGGCAACGCTGCGAGCCGACTGTGAGCTGATTATTGCCTGTGTGAGTGACGTCCTGGTGGAAGCAGCAAGAGACTGTGAAGCAGACGGTGAGCGAGTTGGGACGGCATTGACTGATACAGCAAGGTCTGTTGCGGACGAGGCCGAGATACTATCAAAGGAGGCCAAGATAGAAGACGACAACAGTGATGAGGTGGCTGTCAGAGTTAGTGGAGAACAAATGTGGAAATACGGCATGCTTACATGATAGGGTCGTGTTGGCAGCCGAGTTGATAGTAGAGGGGAGAGATGGCGCTGCAGTGCTTTGAATTGAGGATGATGTTGAAGCACTCGAAGTAGATGTAACCACGGGTTGAGCGACATAGTTCAGCGATGGAAAAGGATACGCTGGGACAGTTGGGACGACCAGGTCGGTGGGAAACGGTGGTACTGCTGGTACAGACGGGAGGACAGGAACAGGTACAGATGGCACTGCAGGAACAGCGACAGATGGTACCGCAGGAACAGCGACAGCCGCCAGCGCTGGAGCAGACAGAGTTGGCAGTGTAGGAACAACCACAGAAGATGTTACAAGAGTGGATACAGCTGGCAGTGCAGGGTCGGGTACGGGTGCCGCAATCGCAGGATTAGGCACAGGCAGTGCTTTATCAGGCAATGCAGTGTCGGGTATGGGCAGCGCAGTATCGGGTATTGGCAGCGCGGTATCAGGTACAGCTGGTAGTACGGGAACAGCTACAGAGGAGGGCACGGCAGGAGCCACCGATGGTAGCGCAGGAGCAGGCACAGGCACAGGTGGCTGCGCAGGAATGGGCAGCGCAGGAACGTCGGGTACAGCAAGCGCAGCCGAAGGAAGCGCCAGCTGAACTGGCTGAGCGACTGGCGCCGCAGAAGCCATGGCGGCGACGGCGGTAGCGACTACATCTGGCAAAGATGGTGGTGGGACAGGTGGTAGCGTCTCCTGGGCGATGACATTGCCAGCTTCGTCGACTGTAGCAAGGACCGTGACGATTTCAACATTGTCCAGCACAGCGC
The DNA here is from genome assembly GCF_000523435.1 of Bipolaris zeicola 26-R-13. Lineage (NCBI taxonomy): Eukaryota > Fungi > Ascomycota > Dothideomycetes > Pleosporales > Pleosporaceae > Bipolaris > Bipolaris zeicola. The sequence goes on from NW_006912136.1 coordinate 22,883, forward strand.
GACGGTGGAAGAAGCGATGGCCTCTGCTCATAATCTCTCTGCTTCTGGGTGCTGCGCCAAGTCCTGGGGGAAGGAATTGGTCGTGTGGTTGAGGGTGGTCGGGTGCAGGAAGCCTTTGCTGGGGAGCCTGTCGGGCTTGATAACGGTGGCGCGAATGAATTCTCGATACGAGGGTGGGGTTGGCAGGACCGTCCATAAAGTCGCGACAATGTGACCAAAGCTAGAGGGCCAGGGCCAACGGAGCAGGCGTGGTGGTGTTGGTGGTGATGGAGGTGAGTCGGGTGTATTGGCGGAACATATGTTGTTGTTTTTCAATGTTTCTGATGTTTTCAATGTTTCCGGCAGGTAAGGAGCATAGCAAAGTCGAAAAGTCCGGAATTAGAGCAGACGAGGCAAGGGATCCAGTCAATGGAGGCCGATGGCAAGCACAAGCGAGTGAATGGCGAGAAAGGAGCGGAAGCCTGGTCAGCGGCGGAGCAATGGGTCTGGCGGGCTGGAGGTCAGTGTTGTGGGCGAGGCGAGGTGACAAGCAGCCGAATTGGGCATATACACACGCGCAAAGGGGAGACTTCAAGGTGACAGCATGGAAGCGACAACGGGCAAAGGAGTGTCGGGCGTGAAGGGTGTCGCGCAAACACGAGGGCGTTCTGGGAATCAGGTGGATGGGAGAGGGAGGAGGCGGAGGCGGAGGCGGCAGCAAAGGGATTGTTGGCGTCTGCAATCGGCGACGGGAACGGGCCCTCTGTGGGCATGGGAGAGGGAGACAAAGAGAGGGAGACTGAGGCAGCGCGAGGCAGCGCGAGGCAGCGAGCACGAGACATGGGGACAGGGCTGGCAAGGCTGATTGGCGCACAAGCGAGATAACACGTCCAGGAATAGCAGGATCCGCCCCCGGCACGGCCATGGACGCGACTGCCCGTCAGCGAACCAGCGTCCCAATACCGATGCTGCTATGAATGTGCGTCCGTGGATGGATGGCCGGTATAATAACATGGACGTTGTACGCAATAGGTCCCAGGCAATGAATCTTCTTCTTCTCCTTCTTCGTATCAATCACATTGGAGAATAACATCATCGCGCGTCCCACGGTAACTCGTCGCCCGTCGTCTGGCCGGTTGGCTGGCTGGCTGGATGCATGCTCCTCCTACTGCTGCTACTACTACTAGCAGCCACCACCCGTCCCGTCTGCAGGTGCAGTAGTGGCGCCCACGCCGTCGCTCAGGAACCCCATTCCCAAACACTGGACAAGCAGACCCGCAAACGCTTGAGGTTATTCTTAGCTGCCGCCTTACTGATTGTCTTGTCGCACCTAACCACTCCCGACTAACTGCTTTGCTCTCTACACGACTCGTCCCACACGTCCTTTTATTGCCAAGCCGCGTTTGTCTCCCGCCCATCGTAAAGGCAACCCCCCAAAGGCCCGTCTCGCCAGCATGCATATCCTCGTCCTCGTCCTCGTCCTCGTCGTCATCACGACGCTTGTCGCCGCTCTTGCTGTCCATATGCACGAGCGTTGCCTGTCTTGGCTCCAATCTCCGCCGCTCATCGCCTCCACCATTAATACGGTATGGCTGCTAATCATTGCCTGCTATAGCACTCGTCGTGTACATTTTTTGATGACGGCCTATGCCTGCAATGACAACTCTTTTCCCCTCGTCCACCACGCCATGCCCAGGTACACATGTTTACCTGCAATGCCACGGCCTCAACAATTGTTTCATCACGTGACTGTCCGGATGCTGCAGTCAGCTCCTGCCAGGCCAAGCCACCTGCCTGTACTGTAGCCTGTCACCTTTCGCTGCTGCCCTGCTGCCCTGCTGCTACCCCACATTGCCCCTCTGCCGTGTCCTCCGCCTTGCTGCGCCTTGTACCAGGCCATGTATAACATCATCGCAAACATCATTGCAATCCCAGAAACCGTTGTTCTTGTCCATACTGCAATATCCACATGTAGTCACAGTTGCTGCAGCCGCAAGCCACTGCCGCTGCAACTCTAGTTCGCCCAGCCATGACGTCGCCTTCGCCGTTTCCTGCCTTGGCCCCCCCAGAGCACCACCATACGCGCCCACCACCACTGCCACCGCGACATTCATCTTCAGCTGAAGACGCGCCCCCTCCTTATTCAGCAATGTCTGCCTCCATGTCCATGTCCTCAAAAGATCCACGCTCTTCGTCTACCCAGTCCCTCGTTCCAGACCCCGCCCTCGAAGACTCTGGCCGCCGCCGCCTACTCCTCATCTACATCCATGGCTTCATGGGCGATGAAACAAGTTTTAGAAGCTTCCCTGCCCACGTCCATAATCTTGTCACCGTCACTCTCGCAGACTCCCACGTAGTACATACAAAAGTATACCCCCGCTACAAGTCACGGGACTCGCTGCAAGTCGCCAGAGACAACTTTTCAGCTTGGTACGCTATACGCCTGCGCGGCTTGCACCCTGCTAACAGCCGCCAGGCTCGCCCCTCATGAAGACCCCTGGACCGACATCATCCTGGTCGGTCACTCCATGGGCGGTTTGCTTGCCGCAGACATTGCTTTAGCCTTTCGTCATCGCATCATTGGAGTCGTAAACTTTGATGTCCCCTTTCTAGGCATGCACCCTGGCATTATCAAGGCTGGCCTAGGCAGCCTTTTCAACGCACCCCCACCCCCACAAGATGCTATTATCGAGAACTCCAGTCCGGGACAGAGGCCTAGTCGAATCAACACACTCTTCAACCCCAAGCCAAATGATCCAAATTACAACCCCAGTTTCGCTAACGATATTCACCTACCAAACAGAAAAGGCTGGGAAAATAGTTTACACTGGCTCACCAAGCACTACAAGGACGGCCTGGCCGAGGCTACCAAAGGACTCGTAAAATCCCATCTTGAATTCGGGGGTGCCATGGCGGATTACAAAGAATTAAAAGAAAGATATGCGAGGATACGGGCGCTGGAAGAAGACGACGAGGCCAAGAGGAAGAACAGTCATCCTATGATGCCCTCGGTACCCCGCGTGCGCTTCATCAACTACTACACAGTAAGCACGGGAAGGGCCAAGAAGCAAAGTTCTTCATGTGCCCAGCGTCCAAAGTCGCCCGAGCCTTCGCATCCATCGAGCCTTCAGTTTCATCATCAAGATAGCGGAACGAGTCTCTCACACTACACCTCGACACCTGCCAACCAGCAGAAGAGTACTAGAAGCCCTTCAGTAACATCGTCTGACCCAGAACTGGCTCACGTACACCCGGACCCTATAGCAAGTTCACCCCCGGCATCTATCGGGGGTCAAGAAGATGGACAAGCCCTGGAGCTCAATCACTCAGATGCCCCCAAAAACGGCCCGCCTGATCTTCCTGAAATACCACCCATCCCCCAGGAGCCTCCATTTGTTGACTTGGTACGATTCAACGACAAGACCCAGCGCAAAGCCGCAGAAAAGGAGTACGAACAGGCGCTCAAGGAATACCAAAGAGCTGTAAAAGCGCGCAACAAGATCATCAACGAGCGCACTAAGCTTGAGGAAAAGTGGGAAAAAGAGCAGCAAAAGGCGGAGAAGAAGCGGCAGCAAGAACAAGAGAAAAGGTACAGGGAGCAAGAAAAGGCCGAGCAAAAGAAGCATGAAGAAGAGCAAAACATGTCAAGGGAGGAGAGGCAGAGACAGAAGGAAAGAGAGCAAAGGCAAGCTGAGGCTGAGCAGAGAGAAAAGGAGGCGAGACAAAGACAGAGAGAAGCAGATTTGCGCCAGGGAATAACACCTGCGCCAGAAACACCAGAGGCTGTTCCTGCGATTATAGGGATTGAGGAAGATGTCAGTGCCTTGCACCTGGACCAACCCGGTCCGCAGCGAGGCCCGTATGGTCACTATGAATTTTCCACTAGTCGCATCATGAACCAGGCTCCGCCAGACAGTCGTAACGAATCGATGTATACCCTCTCTACAACCGACAGTCACGACAGTCACCCGCCACGCACGGATTCAGACGCAAGTGTCCCAGCCAAACCTAAGAAGCTAAAGAAATTTTGCATGTTGCCGCCAAAAGACTCGGACGGCAACAAGGATCCTACCTGGGTTCCTGTCTTCATGGAGAATATGGACGAAGTCACGGCACACACGTCTCTCTTCTTCCTCAACGAGACGTATGAGCGGCTTGTTGGTGAAGCAGGTGCGAGAATCGAAGAGTGGGTGCGAGAAGCCGATACTATGCGTTTGATACAGGATCTGCAGTATCAGGGGAAATCGTAGCTTGCGTTTTGTTTATCAGGTAAAGTAATTAGATACCCTAGTCATATCATCATAATCTAATCCTACATCCGCCCAATCTATTACCATTACTCTTGTAAAAGACATTAATGAATAGTCGATCAATCACCATCGTCATTGTCATCGTCATCATCATCATAAAGTCATTAACCCTTCCACCCCATCTCCCCCGCTATGCCCCAAACCCTAGCTCCCACCGCCGCCGCCCATATTGCCAACCCCATCACCCCATCACCCATGCCAACCACCCACATCCCCGCCGCAACACCCCAACCCAACCCCAAAGTCCCCAACAGCAAAACCACCTTCTCACTCCCCCTAATCGCTTCGTTAAAGTCCGAAGCCAGTGGAATACGCGTCTGTTCCTTCTCATTCCAAAATCCCGCCATGTGCGCATACGCTGCCGCACATATCACCGTATTCACCCCCGCCGTCACAACCTCCCGACTACCACTCGGACTTGCCAATAGATAGAGTGAGCTAGCGAGTGAAATTACCGTCTTTTTTTCCATGCACATGATTAACCAGGCTGCTTTCGATGGAAAGAAAGAAGGAAGAAGGGAGATGGAGAAGGAGGGAAACATACAGCGACAACCCCACTCGCCTGTGTAACTTGCGTCTTACGCAGTTTCTGTGCTGCAGTGTCGGAATACCGTGCTGCGGTCCGACTGGCGTCTTCGTAGCGTCTCAAGCGGGAGATTGTGGGGATGATGTGGGAGAGGGTGGTGAGGGTTAGGAGGAGGGTTGTTAGGGGGAGGGTGGTGGAGAGCATGGTTGGCTGGGTTGGGATCTGAGTTGAATGGAGAGTTTTGTATAGAGAAGGGGGATGGGGATGGGGGGAGATGGAGGTGGTGGTGGTGGTGGTGGTGGAAGAGGGAAGGGAGAGGTGACGTCATTTAGAGAGACGAAGATGGAACTAGGTATGGCTAACTTTTTGACAAAGGAGGGCGCTAGTAGATGCTCGTGACTGTGGAAGTGCTTTTAAGAAAATTGATGGAATTTGTAGAAGGGGGGACAGGGATAGGTTAGTGAAAGTATGTATATGTGTATGTGACGACGGTTGATGGAGAGGATGCAGTAGTACTGTAATTTCGAGACCCCTGGTTGTTTTTCTATACGAATAGCTAACGATTCGAGTGTTCTTAGTCCTGGGGCCATTTACGGATAGGTTACGCTACGAATGTTACAGAGACGGGGTTTTATTTACTTTTGACCAGTAGAGGTTCCTTTATAATGGGACCGATGATATTCGGAGGTATTTTCGCAAGCATTGTTCACCCACCCTGCACGATGCCACGGCCGATCCAAGGACCGACCGGCTCAAGTCCCGCCTGCGGCCCGTTGGCCAAAAAAGATCGCCGTCGCAGCAATCACATGCCATGGGGTCCTAATTGGCCACAATTGGGTTGAGCAATATTATTACGCTATGATGCGTTGGAGACGGACGAGCTATGGCCGCCAAGGGGAGGTCGATATGCATGTTGAATGCGCGCACGCAGGGCAGTGGGTCTGGCCTGCTCAACCACCATCCAACTGAACCACACAACGGTGACGGATCATTTGCATGGTAAATTACTCGCACCATGTGTGTTACTGCTTACGGGTTGGACAGAATGACTGGCGTCTTCAACGGAAGACTTGACGCCTGCAATGGGTTAGCGACGAGCTTTGTACCGTGTATTGAAGGCGGCACCCCCTCCAGTCCGTGGGGAGCTTACAACCCCCCCCCCCCCCCGCGGTTCATCGTCCTTTTGCCCATTGGCTGCAGCCCCACAGACTCTCTACCCACGCTCTCGCCGACGCGTTTGCGGGCGGTTTTGCGGTTAGATGAGGCATGTTTCTTTGAGTGACTGTGCATAGTGGGCTGTCACTTGTCTTTGCTCGAGAATTCCAACAGCCTTCTTTCTTTTTCACAATGGCTCAGAGAATGCTTCTTCGTGCAAGTGGCCCACGCCGAGTCTACTATGGCTTCACCCGCTCTTTTAGTACTGTTCTCGACACGCCTGTAGATCCGGGCACGCAGCAAATACGCCTGGCGACACCGCGGACGACGGTGTTTGAGAATGCACTCAATGCAAAGGCACCGCGGACAAATTGGACAAAGGAGGAGATTTCAGAGATATACAACACTTCGCTGATTGACCTTACCTATGCTTCGGTAGGTCAAATTGCTCTCTTATCCAGCGATATGCCCCTCTCATCAATCTCGTAGGCCTCGGTCCACCGCCGATTCCATGACCCCGCTGCCATTCAGATGTGTACCCTCTTCAACATCAAGACGGGCGGCTGCAGTGAAGACTGTTCCTACTGCGCCCAGTCATCTCGCTACGACACCGGTCTCAAAGCCACAAAGCTCAGCTCTGTCGAATCCGTCCTCGAAGCTGCACGCATAGCTAAAGAAAACGGCAGCTCGAGATTCTGCATGGGCGCCGCGTGGAGAGACATGAGGGGTCGTAAGACGAACCTCAAGAACATCAAAGAAATGATCAAGGGCGTGCGCGGCATGGGCATGGAGGCATGCGTGACCCTTGGCATGGTCGATGCTGCTCAAGCAAAGGAACTGAAAGATGCGGGCTTGACGGCTTACAATCACAATGTCGATACGAGCCGCGAGCACTACCCTAGCGTCATCACCACACGTACGTACGACGAGCGACTCAACACCATCAAGAATGTCCAGGAAGCAGGTATTCACGTGTGCACCGGCGGTATTCTTGGTCTGGGGGAAAAAGCCCGTGACCACGTCGGTCTCATCCACACTGTAGCTACACTACCCGCCCATCCAGAGTCCTTCCCCGTCAACGCCCTTGTCCCCATCAAAGGCACCCCACTAGGAGAAACCCAAGCCATCTCCTTTGATGCCATCCTCAGAACCATTGCTACTGCACGACTCGTGCTTCCCACCACCATCATCCGTCTCGCAGCCGGCCGCCACACCATGCGTGAGGAAAAACAGATTCTGTGCTTCCAGGCTGGTGCAAACGCCGTGTTCACTGGCGAGAAGATGCTCACAACGGCGTGTAATGGGTGGGAAGAAGACAAGGCTATGTTTCAGAGGTGGGGGCTTAGGCCAATGAAGATGGAGGAGACGATTGGGGAGAAGAGAAAGGTGCCGGGGCAGGAGGAGGCCGAGGCGGTTGTTGCGGCGGCGGAGGCGGAGGCGACGGTGCAGGCACTTGCTTGAGGGGGGGAGAGGTAGATGTAGTGCTTAGGCTCTGTGATGATGAGCTCTTCAATGTGCTACTGAAGCCGAATCTATGTCTTGTAACTTGTATATAATGATCAAGATATGCCTCGTGCGTTTACAGTCTTGCTCTCTTTGATGTATCAAGGGGTTGGTGTTCCGTATTCTCTTCTGCTTGACTTTCACACCACCTCTTGAGCGCCAGCACCAGTTTTTCGATCTCTTCCATGGTATTCCCGGCATGCAGGCATATTCGGACTCTTTCTGTACCGGCGGGTACGGTCGGTGACACGACTGCTCGCACCATCATGCCTTGCTCTTGCAGTGAGCTCGCAAGTGCCTTTGGGTTCACCAACTGCACTGCAAAGATAGGCGATCTAGGACACACCGACGGAATCTTCAGTAAGCAGCGCGCATGGCTCGAGGTTTTCAGAAGTCCCTCAAGCTTCGCATACAGCGTCCGAATGAGGTCATGAAGCTTCGCCTGCAGCGCCTCGCTCTGCCCCGACTGCAGCATTTCGTACGACGCCTGTATAAGCGCCAGCGACGGATACGAAAGGAACGTCGTGTAAATAAGAGGCCGCGCATAATTAATCAGATAACTCCGTAAAGTATGGGATCCTAGAAGAATAGCTACAGTCACATTCAGCAATGCCCTCTGCAACCTCCCCTTTGGATTCCTCCAAACGAACTCACCTCCATTCCCCGCCAACGCCTTGCCAAACGTATGCAACCGCGCAAACACCCTCTCCTCTAGTCCCAACTCACACACCAACCCGCGTCCCCTCGGCCCCAGCACCCCCGTCGCATGCGCCTCATCAACAACCACGTACGCCCTCTCCCTCCCCAGCACCTCCTCCGCGACCTCCACAATCTCGCGTAGCGGCGCAACATCGCCATCCATACTATACACCGACTCCACCGCTATAAAAACATTCTGTTTCCCCCCCTTCTCTCGCTCCGCCTCTAGCACTTTCCTCAGCGCCTCCACCGAGTTGTGTTGAAAAGGTAGTCTACGGGCAGCCCGCGAAAGTCTCATCCCATCATGCACACTCGCATGCACCTTGTCGTCATACACGACCGTATCACCTCTCTGCGGCACCGACGCAAAGAACCCCGCGTTGGCGTCGAATCCGCTGTTGAAAAGTAATCCGGCGGCTGCGCCGTGGAAGGCCGCGATGCTGGTTTCGAGGCTTATGGCGAGGATGGAGTTGCCGTCGAGGAGGCGCGAACCTCCGCTGCCCAAGGGGTGCGGGGAGAGGTGGGTCAGGAAGAGGGTGCGGAGGTGTGGAGAGGTGGAGAGGGAGAGGAAGTCGTTGGAGGAGAAGTCGGTGTGGGCGGTGGGAGGCAGGGTGAGGGTGCGGAGGGTGGAGTTGGCGAGGCGGGTGGTTAGGTGGGTGGTGAGGGTTTGTTCTAAAGGGGTTGGGGGTGACTTTGTCATTTTTTTTTGAATTCCCCCTCTTTTTTTGTTTAGGGTTCTTTTATGGGTGTGGAAGTGAATTGGATTTTGTGGGGTTGGGACGGAGGTGGATTAAACAATCCTACTTGTTCTTCTTTCTTGTGCTCTTTTTGGGGAGACGCGCTGAAAGCAATTGAGCAATTGACACTGGGGATACCGGTCGTGTGGGGTCTGGGAGTGCTAGACAAAAACAAATCTTCTTTCTTGTGCCCTTTCTGGGGGGGAGAGACGCCGGCCTGGTAAGCAATTGAATAATTGACAATATGGGTTACCGCAAGCGTGGGGGGGATGTTTATTTCTTTGAGCCGCGAATTTCCGTTGAAAGAGGGAAATCGACAAACGTATCCCAGCGCCCATTTTTCATGTGCTTCGGGGCGGACTTTCTAGTCATCAATTAGCTCCAAAAAGGGTAACTTTGGGTAAATATGTACAGTCCACTTGCATACTAACGTGCATATGCGGGTGCGGGTGGATTTTTGTTTGATTTGACTAATTCGATTTGTACTACAGGTAGTACCTGACTGGGGTTGGGGGGACGGGCGGCGGGTTCGGTTCGGAGGGAACAAAAGTTACCCCCCCTTCCAACATTGGCCTGGCTACTATTACGTTAATTAACTAGCGCAGCAGCTCTCTCCATTCTTTCCCCGCTGCAATTGAGTCTTTTTTCTCCTGATATGAGAGATCTCATGTGCAATTGGGTGTCTTGATTATATTTCTTTTTTTTTGGTTGTGGTTGCTGAGAAAGAGTAAGGATGGCTAGAGTTCCAGGCGGACTGTGGAAGAGACTTGTTGCGGTGCAGGTCTATGGGGCTAACACGGGAGTTGGGAAGACGGTGTTTTCGACGTTGCTTGGTGCGCATTTTGCGAGGAGAGCGGGTAGGACGAGGTGGAGGGTGCAGTATATTAAGCCTGTTTCTACGGGGCCGGCGGATGAAGCTGATGATAGGTGAGATTGTTACTGCTTCGAACTGCAATTGTGGCTGATGGGGATTAGTTATGTGCAAAAGTACAGCGGAAGAAGTGTTTCGACACTGTTCAAGTTCAATGAGGCTGTTAGTCCACATGTGGCGGCAAGAGGTGCAGACTTGATTGTAAGGTCTTTTTGCTGAGTCTGCTGGCTGCTCTTGCTGATCGGCCTAGCCTAGCGATGAGCTCATCGGCCAGACTGTCTTCAGAACTATCCAGCAGGAAGCGAAAGAAGTCTCTGGGGAGGCACATGCAATGGGCTTTGCTGTGATTGAAACCGCTGGGGGTGTGCTCAGCCCGGGACCTTCAGGTACTCCGCAAGCTGACATCTTCCGTCCGTTACGACTCCCCTCGGTACTAGTCGGCGACCACCGCCTAGGCGGTATTGCATCGACAGTATCTGCTGCAGAGTCTCTGGTATTAAGAGGCTATGACATTGATGCCGTCGTGTGTTTCAACGACCAGAGTAAGTATGAGAATGCCGAGTACCTACAAGAGTACTTCAAGAACTTGGGCATTGCGGCCTTCACCTTGCCATGGATTCCGAATATGCAGGGTATAGGGGCGGGCACAAAGGAGGAGACGGATTTGATGCAGGGCTACTACAGCTCCCAGAGTGGCGAGGAGCCCATTGACCAAGTTGCTACGAGGCTGCTCAGTCGCCACAGCGAACGACTCGAAAATCTAAGTACTATGGCCTCGCGGACTAATGAAGCCATCTGGCATCCCTTTACACAACACAAGCACTTGAAAAGTGCCGACGATATATTAGTCTTTGACTCTGCATACGGCGATTACTTCCAAGTCAAGCAGACTGGTGAAACGTCAGCAGCCCACGAGGACCGTTCGGCGCTGTATCCGGCATTTGATGGCTCCGCTTCATGGTGGACTCAGGGGCTCGGCCATGGAAATCCCCGTCTTGCTCTAGAAGCAGCACATGCCGCAGGAAGATATGGTCATGTCATGTTTGCCGGAGCCACCCACGAGCCCGCTCTCGAGCTGGCAGAAAAGATGCTAAAAGACTCCCAAAATCCGCGCCTTAAAAAGGTGTTTTACACTGACAATGGGAGTACGGCGACTGAAGTCGGTATCAAAATGGCACTTCGGGCGGCTAGCAAGTACTACGAGTGGGACAGCACTAAAGAGAATATTGGCGTCATCGGCCTCAAAGGGAGCTACCACGGCGACACGATTGGCGCCATGGACGCATCCGAGCCGTGTGTCTTCAACGAAAAAGTAGACTGGTACCGCGGCAGAGGCTTCTGGTTCGATTTCCCTACTTTCAAACTCAAGAACGGCCAGTGGATTGTCGAGCCCCCCGAGAATCTGGAGACCGAATTCGGACCTACGCAGTGTTTTGAAACACAAGATGCCATTTTCGATTTGGCCGCGAGAGGCCGGTCTGACTGCTATGAAGCTTATATCGAGAAGACGTTGGATGAGCTGGTGAGGAAGCAGGAGAGAAAGTTTGGGGCGTTGGTTATGGAACCTGTTGTTTTGGGAGCGGGAGGTATGCTGTTTGTTGATCCGCTCTTCCAACAAACTCTTGTCCGTGTCGTGCGCCGTTACGACTTTAGCAACGGGTCCCGAGTTCACCAAGTTCCAGATGAGAGCGATGTCACTTGGTCAGGACTACCCGTTATGTTCGATGAGGTATTCACTGGTTTGTATCGTCTAGGTCGCTTTTCAGCCGCCTCGTTCCTCCAGACGCATCCCGATATCAGCGTCAACGCGAAGTTACTTACCGGTGGTCTTCTTCCTCTCTCTGTTACGTTGGCTAGTCAGTCTATTTTTGACGCTTTTTGGGGCGACGAAAAGGCAGAGGCTTTATTGCATGGACATAGCTACACTGCACATGCGGTTGGATGTCATGTCGCTAATACTAGTCTGCAAACAATGCAGGACGCGAGCGTTGGCGAAGAGTGGAAGCAGTACAAGGAGCAATGGAGCAGTTCTAGCAACGACACCACCGCTTCCTGGAGCATGTGGTCCAAGGACTTTGTTGAGGATCTATCTCGACACGAGCAAGTTGGTCATGTGAGTGCGCTGGGCTCCGTTCTTGCCGTGTCGCTCGTCGATAGACACGGGTCAGGTACGTCTTACGTTGGGTTTATTTTACTTCCCGCCTAATGCAATATAGGATACACTTCTTCTGCTGCGGTGGGACTTCGCGACGAGCTCCTACGGGGTAGCCCTGAAGCGCCGCAAGTCCAGATTCATTCGCGTATCTTGGGTAACGTCATCTACCTCATGGCCGGTATGCTGACCACAAGACGGCATTTGGAAGATGTTGAGAAGGCTTTTATAGAAAAGTTGCGTGTAAGTAGACGGTAGGGAGGACCATTCAGGTATGCCCACTCGCAAACTTGGGTCTCATGTTGTGTTCTTTGATGAGAGTTATGCCAGAGAAAACAAGTGAATTCGAGAATACAAACTGGAGAATGCCGTTTCCACCGACAAGACGTCTGAAGACGCCATTTTCGTGTAGATTCTGAGACTATGTTTAACAAAACATAAGTCGGCGTTCTAAATCTCGAGCTGACTGTATTGGTCATCTCTATTTCATATTCCACTCGTTATAGGTCTTCGATTCTCACGCCACTTCAGTATAATAACAATCTTCACAACACGAGGAATCGCCATCAGGTACTATACATAGTCACACGAACGTGACCTCGTTTCATGTTCGTGATAGCAACACCTACAGCAACTACCGGCATGAAATGCAATCAAAAGCAAACTTGTCAAAGTGGGTCTCTGACTACACTGACGTACTCACCATCAAGACTCGTTGCCAATCGACACCAAACATCGCACTCTTGTGCATACTCCAACGCTCCGCAAACGTACCGGCCACCAATCCCACCATCGTACTGCTTACTCTCGTCGCCCCCCGGCCAATTACTAAATTTAGTTGCCGGCTTCTACATACACAACAGCCTGCATCCCCATATCATACTCTTCCAACGGCATTATACAAACTCTAACGAGATTATGAGCCCCTCAAAGCCCCTCAAGTCCCACATATTCCCCGCGTGGATAGCAAAAACGTGCCTGCACCTTAGCTTATTCTTGTAGCTAAGCTTATGTCATACAGCAAACCTTTTTTCGTCTTAGCTCGATCGCAGCACTGTCGATGTTGAGGTACAGGGAACGCTTCCCGTCTTACTACCGGTGATCTTTGCCAAAAGACATATGACACTGGTTTTCTTCGATGGCGATTGTTTTCGCTACGTAAACAAAGTTTGATGCGTTTGCATTAGCTTGAGAACGTCCAAAGTTCGGAATGCGCCGGTGTCTGCGTGAGCTATTTCTAGGTTGTATCAACAGTACAGTAGAGGAGCAGTGGCGAATATTCACTCACAACATAGAGATGTGTAGTAGTTGAGACGAGCATAGGTATACATGATGAAATTGCGAAATCACAAGAAACATGATACATTTCATACTAAGTCGCTTGGAAGTATAACGTGAAGTTCCCTTCATGACGATCGTTGCGGCTCTACACGGTACTATACCCATTATGGGCTTACATCCCGATATCAAGTGAACATATTGTCACTGCTGTACGGTATGACTGGATTGAGTTTCGCATTACACTCCTGGTCGAGGATGGGTAGCACCGGATACGAACTCTAGCAACAGTCGAGTCTAGTATGACGAGTCCTCTTGTTAGCATTGTTTGTTGGGCAACCGAGCTTAGCAAAGGAGCAGAGAAAAAGGTATATAAGGGATGAAGGAACAACAGTGTAGAGACTCATCATCAACTAGTCTTCCAAAGTCACTTGCACAAAGTACACACTTCTCTTCAACATGCGCTTCACCACCCCCCTCTTCACTCTCGCTGCCTGCGCGAGCGCCGCCGCCATGCCCAACCCAGAGGTGGTTGCCGAGCGCGCTGCACTTGCTGAGCGTGACCCCGTAGCCTTCTGGGACTTCGATTTCGTTCGTTCCTACTTTAAGGGCGGCTTTGTCGAGACCGTTAGCGCCAAGTTTGTTTCCGACAAGTACCCTGAACCCAAAGGCTTCAGGTCCAGTTGCAAAACGACATATTATGATGGCTCAGGACCATTCAACCCCGACTGCACGCCCGGTTATTTCCATTACTTCTTCGATCTGGCCCATTCAGGTAAGTCACTCCTATTTCTCTTCTATAAGTTAAAAGAGAAATATATATATGCAGCTACTGACACATTGGGAAACAGACCTTACTGTTCAGCAGCGCGTTTCGCAGCCCGACGAGTTGATTATCAAGGGTGAAGCCACCTTTTCGCCTAATCACAAGGACAACACCCTAGTTGGCAGTATTCATATTCCTGTCACGGCCCAGTACCCTGCTCCTTACAAGCCCCCGAACTAAGATAGCAGCAGCCAGATTTCTGGACGTGAGGCGTACGGCTCGCGCAGCCGCTCGAGACTCTGCTTGCTGGTATGCATTCTTGAAGCATTCCAGGCCCATTACTTCTTGTATATAGGAATATCTTAATCACATGAATGGTGCGGTTGCCCAGCTTTGCTCTGCTTGTTGGTACGGATTGCAAGCGGACACAAATGCTATAGTTGGTGTGAATACAAGCCTAACTTTTTGAATATTCTCTTGCAATCATTCTTGTTCGTTCTTGCTAATATGAAACATGTTTTTGGGGCTGTATATTCTTACATGTTTACACTCAAACAGCTGTTAAGCAGACCCACCTAACTCACTTCGTTTCATGAGGGCGAATGACAAGCTTTTTACCAGATACTCCGCTCTTGCTCAAAGAAAAGGCCTCCTCAAGTCCGGCAAGCCCTCCAGGCACCAATTGCGGCCGGTTCGGAGTAAACAACCCCTGCGCAATGTACCCATTGGGTCCGCCCAGAGATTTGGCAAGAGGCTCACTCAAATGCCGTAGGTCTGGCGAACTTCCCAACCCCATAATACCCTTGACTTCAATGTGAGGCTCTTCACTCTGACCTAGTGTCTTGGCTTCAGCGTCGGGGGATTGGACGGTGACTACATGACCTCCAGATACCTTTGCCTTCTGGAGAACCTGTACCGCAAGCTTCTGTGTAGCGGGGGCGGAAATTGCATCGAAGATAAAGTCGAAGGGGAGTCCTCCCGCTGCTTCGAAAACAGCATCAGGAGTGGACTCAGAACGATCCAAAACGACGTGGGCGCCAATCTTTTTGAGAAACTCGTGGTTGCTGGCACTGGCATTTGTGACGATACGCTCGAAGCCTGATAGGCGAGCCATTTGGATGGCATATTGTCCTACAGAAGATGCACCGCCGATGATGATTATGGACTTTCCCTTTCCAACATTTCGACCTCCTTCCTGCCATGGTGGTGTCATGCCGTGCCCTGTTTGGGCGTAAAAGCCAGTCGTAACAGCTATGGTTGCCAGCATGATGCCTGCGGCTTCGTCATCGCTGATGTTGTCGGGTGTCTTTGACACTAGCTCAGCGGGCATCTTGCAATACTGCTGGAAGGTTGATGATTCGTAGTTTCCAATGATACCCTGGAAGAACACACGCTCGCCGACTTTCAAGTCTTTGACTTCAGAACCGACAGCAGCTACTACACCTGCTGCATCGGAACCGAGGACTGCAGGGTATTTCTGTATGAAAACGGCATAATCGCGTATCTTGTAATCGACGGGGTTGATGGCCGTAGCAGTGACCTTGATACCCACTTCATTGGGCTTCAAATCAGATAGGCTGCGTTGGGCAATGGACAGCTGGGCTTTTGGCTCAGGCACTTCGGCGCCCTGGAACGTTGAAGGAAGAGACATGTTTATTGAATTCTTTTGTAATGTCGTAATTATTGTAGGAGATTTTGTATAACGGATGAATAGATTGCTTAAATTCGGTAAGAGTGGTAATAGGGTAGTTCGGGCCAATGCGATGCTGATTGAGAGCTTTAGAGTGACATGAACTGACTCAAGGAATTTTGTGTTCGCAATTTTCACGTTTCATGTGAACTTATAATAGTTAGTATGCGGGGAGTGTAGTGGGAATGCAAAATTACATCATCCGGATCAGTTCGGCCAAATAAAACCGGAAAATAGCGGCCCGTCCCAACAGTGCAAACTACCAAAATACCGCCAAATCACTATTTGTTTACTTCTTAGGCAGCTGTAGCTCTAGTTAGCATTAATTAAAATTTCACAGTTTGAAGAGAGTAGACGTTAAGTTCGCGTACTAAACTGTACATAGTTTGTATGGAATTAAGTACGTTACAACAAATGTACTGCATATAACTGATAGTTCGTCTTAGTAGGCTATATCCGGTTATGTTGGCTTTCCGGTTACTCATATCGGGTGCATGAGAGTCTTGTCATGGAAACGGGCTGGATTCACTATTTACTCGGCATGATGTCGTTCTTTCCAGTGGCGTCCCCTTAGTAGCGCCGTTCAAAGGTTTCTACCCAGAGCCGCACACTGCGTTTACCCCGCTCTAAAGAACCACAGAAATACACCAAGATGTGTACGTAACGTAAGATGCATTGATGCTTAGCCAAGCCCTTGTGTTACGCTGGGCCCGAGCATCTAAAAGCGAAGTAGCAGGCTTTGAGTCCGAAAGTATATACCGACCGTTATAGCAATGCTCTCGCCAGGATTTTTTCCACTGATAAGAAATGCTTTTTTGTCTCTATGTTTGCTTACTTCTCATGAACGTAGCTTGCTTTCTTGCCACTGCTTGGCGAAGTTGTTACAGCATTGTGACATGGAGTAAACGTGCTAATATGAGTTCAAACGAATAGCATTTAATTCGTTAAGTCATTGGATAAATGTGTCAAAAGGAATATGCAGATAGTTATTGAATAAGAGAAAGAAATGGTTCATCCAAACTGAGTATGTGTAGTGGCGAGGGATGTGATGTCATTAGCTAGCGCTACCTTTTCTTTCAATAGACATACATTGTAAAGATACGAATAAGAAAATATGCTTCATTATTGTTGGGTAAGCGAGGGGTCGTGAGCAGGCGAATGTATGGTAGCAAGTACGTACTGACTACCTAAATGCAGGGTTAGGGTTGACTTTTGTGTATGAGAGCTAATATTTGCTCCATATACGAATGCGCACCACTTTCGAAAAACACATTATATAAGTGCAGCAGTCTCTGATACATAGAATGAGAGATGATTTAGATAAAGCCAAGACTAAGACAGCGGGAAGTAATATTTCGCATCTAAAGCTTAGGTGTTCATCCTTCTCTTTCCAATGTCAACAAGTAGCCTATACGAATGAAACGATGCATATTGCAATCTTTCTCGAATCCCACTTTTGTTGTCGGCATGCGCAGGGGTACCTAGAGGACGTTCCCTGTCGTTCCTGTGGGTTGGACTTTGAAGCTAGACCATGTTAAGTGTTTCATCTACTAGGTATTACTAGCGGATCTAACCAATGCTCGAACAGAGACGTCTAAAGTATCTTCGTTTGAATCTCAATGTATCACGTCTTGTTCGCAACATATCCGTTGCGTACCAAGCAATGCAGTTGAAAGACTCCAAAACCAAAAAGATGCCCCCAATAATGTTAGCATTGACCACAGTCTCGCTCCCCGAAAGACATACTTCAGGGACCGTGTCTAATTCTCACTGCCCATAAAAAGCTCCCTGTTCGAGGTAGGCTTGGCGGTTTGCGGAACTGCTTCTAAATTGATCGCTCATATCTGTGAACAAGCAGGGGCAGGGGCATCTAGCATGCTCGGAGACTCTTCGAGTGCGCCCTTGGTCTAATCCAAGTCCGACGCGACTTAGATTGATATTTCGTCGCAATAATTCGTATGGTGCCACAGAGTCGGTACCCAGTAATGAGCAGCCCAATTGGCGCCATCTTCGGAACTTTTATTATCATGGGGCCTTGATTGGCAGGGCCCTTGCCTTAACCCCACATAACGATGATATTCCTATCTCAACTTGCTCATTGGAGAGCTGATGTGATACTCCTCACATTCATCGTCACATTTCTCACTATTGCACCGAGGATTACGAAGCTGACACTGTGCAGTGAACATCGATTGTGTCATGAGCTTGTTCATCGTCCTGGGAATCCCACCAATTGCCTTCTGCGACCCAAGAGGGGTCAAGAGTTGCCTTCTGAGAACCGGAAAGACATGGCACCTCGGGAGTCTTCTTGGGTTAGCTTGAACGGGTAGATTCGTGTGGCGGGTTATTGGTGGGTCTATTGGTGGCGTGCTTCTGGTTGCGCATAACGTTGTCCATGTTATCGCCCAAAAAGAGTTGGACAATTTACATCAGAGAAAAATATCCCTAAATAGCGCTGAGATTGTTATCAGTGCAACAGAGAATAACCGCCACGCAGCGGTCAACGAATGTGCAGAGTGAAGAAGCCCATCAGCTGTCAAGTGCTTTGGTTGCGATGCTCCGGGCCGGCCAGAACATCAAAGCGTTGCGATGGAAGAGTTACTCCTATAAGCTTTATTACCTTCCAGTATAGTCCATAGTGCGTTGTGTAATACAACAATACATCGGTCGTCTCTAACCCGAGGGTAATGTACGGAAAAACCCCACTTTACCGTGTATGCATGAAGATCCCCTTCCAAGACTCGTTTACACTGGTGCCCCTGGTTTGCCGAGCTGGCGCCAGGCGATTCCAAGTAAGTGTCTTTGAAGCACACCACAAACATAGGTTCTTGCGTGCAGATTGATAGCCGGTTAGGTTACCCCAAACGTCATGGTCGACCGGTTGTTCGTACACGTCTGCTCGGTTGAAGGAGCATGAAGCCGGATAAACGGATGGAAGATCCAGATACATATCAAAGGTATTCCGTGCCGAAATGAAGCAGGCCAAACTTTCTAGCTGGTTGCGACAGCTTCCGCTCTTTTTCTTGTCTCAAAATGAGAAAGGCTGTTGTCGGCCTAGCTGGCCTTCTCAGCTACACATTCGCACAAACCAGCTCTGTGAAAGTCAGTTGGATTGACGAAACACCCGGATACCTGGATGGAACTACATTTGGTGTACCTTGGCCTCGTGGACAGCACCCGGCAAATAAAACAACCTTCACAATCGATGGCGATGCGAGCTTTCAGTCATGGGTCACTGCGTATTGGCCTGATGGCAGTTTGAAATGGACCGGGCATGCTCTAGGGGCTAGCGATTCTCCTCTCGATCAATATACCATCACAGCATCAAGTTCAAGTGATCCGACTTCATCTCGTCTTAGGAAGCGTGGCGAGGGTATCCAAGTTAGCGACTCCGATGACGAAATCGTAGTCGACAATGGAAAAATCACTGCAACATTTCCTAGATCAGGAAATGTGCTTGTTTCTAGCATTAAATCCAATGGAAAGACTGTCGGGACAAATGGCCATCTTATCTTGCGATCCCAAACTGGCACCCCGGATGACAATGACGACGGCAAGCCTATTGGCATCGACTACTTTAGCTTTACCAGCAAGATCTCCAACGTCACTGTATCTGAGGAAAACACTGCTCGTACGCTTGTCACAGTCAATGGTGTTCACACCATAAGTGGAGATGGTATCCATCAGGACTGGCTTCCGTTTGCCGTGCGCTTCTACCTTTATGCCAACTCTGAAGCGATCCGCATCATCCATACAATCATCTACGATGGTAACATGTACAGCGACTTCATTTCTGGTATCGGTATTCGATTCGATGTGCCTTTGGCTGAAGAAAAATTCTACGATCGCCACGTTCGTATCGCAGGCGTCGATGGTGGAATCTTACACGAAGCGGTTCAGGGCATCACAGGTCTCCGCCGTGATCCAGGCCAAGATATCAGAGCAGCGCAATACAACGGCACAAAACTTCCAGACCCTTCAACTTGGGACCAGCGCGTGACCACCCGTCTACAATGGATCCCGACATGGAGTGATTATCGTCTCACTCAACTCTCTTCAGATGGCTTCAACCTCAAGAAACGCACCAAGGCCGGCCAGAGTTGGGTGAAGATCCCAGACGGAACGAGATCAGGTGGTCTTGCTTACCTCGGTGGCGCAGCTTCTGGTGGCCTTGCTGTTGGTCTACGCGATTTCTGGAAAAAGTATCCGACTAGCCTGGACATCTCCAATGCTGCCACGGATACAGGATCTATCACTATGTGGCTGTACAGCCCACAAGCAGGACCTTTGGATATCCGACCGTACCACGATGGGCTTGGCGAGGATACTTATAAGAAGCAGCTTGATGCTCTTGAAATCACCTACGAGGACTGGGAATCGGGTTACGACAGTCCAGTAGGTATCGCGCGCACCAACGAGTTGTACATCTATGCTTTCGACACCACTCCCTCGGCTGAGAAGCTCTCTGTGCTCACTAACTTCACGAATAACCCGCCAGTACTCATTCCAGAACCTAAATACATGGCTGACACCAAAGCACTTGGATCCTATTGGGGCGTTCCAGGCGCAGTTAACTCTGCCCAAGGTCAAACCATTGAAAAGAATATGGATTTTCTCATCGGTTTCTACAAAGATCAAATTGAACAAAGACGCTGGTATGGCTTCCTTGATCATGGCGATATTATGCACACCTATGACAATGACCGCCATCAGTGGCGATACGACATTGGTGGGTACGCCTGGGACAACTCGGAACTATCACCCGATCTCTTCTTCTGGGACTACTTCCTCCGCACCGGCAGCCCCGACGCCTACCGCATCGCTCACGACCAAGTGCGCCACGGCGGCGAGGTTGATTCGTACCACATTGGTAACTTCACCGGTCTCGGTACGCGACACGGCGTCCAGCACTGGAGCGACAGCGCCAAACAAGCCCGTATTTCGACACCAGTATACCGTAAAACCTTCTTCTATATTTCCGGCGGCGATGAACGAACAGGCGACCTTGTCCGCGAAGTCCTAGACGCAGACCAAGCCTTCCTCCGCGTAGACGCTAGACGCAAAGTCCGTGACCCAAGCATCATATACAAGCCGGACCCCACCGCGCTCTTCCTCAACTTCGGCACCGACTGGGCCGGCATCGCACAAGCCTACCTCATCGAGTGGGAGCGCCGCGGACCCCGCTGGCAGGACTCGTACAACAAGCTCGTCAAAGCCATTACTTCGTATCCCAAGCTAAAGAACGGCTTCGTAACCGGCGAGGCATTCTACAACAGCCTAACAGGCGAATGGGCGCCTCCTCCTACCGATCTGAACAACACGGGCCAAATCACCGTATCCCATCTCTCCGGCGTTTTCGGCGTCCTCGAAACCATCGATCAGCTTATCGACCATTTCGGCCCCGAACAACGCAACTTGACCAAGTCGTTCTTCGACGCGTTCCTGGATTACTGTTACTACTATGGCGCGAGCAAGGCGGAGCAAAAGGCCCGGTACGGCAATGACTTTGGAACTCTGAATTTGAAGCAGGGTCACTCGCGGTTCACGGCGTATGTTGCTCACCACAGGAATAATGCTACGCTTGTGCCGCGGGTATGGTCTGAGTTCCTGGGTGATGGAAGCAAAGATGGACTTGCACCCAACGCGCCGTGGAAAGCGGTTAGAATCGATGGGAGTGATGCGTTGAGTGCGGTGGATGAGGCGACTTGGGTTAGTACGAATGCAGCGGCCTTGTATGGAGTTGCTGGAATTGAGAATTTGGCGCTTGTAGGACCGCCGGATGTAAATATTATTGGGGGCGGTAATGCTACTAGCAAGAGATGGGCATAGTTGATTTATATTGGGTATGATTGCATTGGTTTAACAATTTAACAAAGAAAGAGAAAACTCCTGTTTTACACGCGTAGAAGTCCCTTGCCGTTTGGTTCGTCTGTCCCAAGTGTGTAGATGGTATGAATGCCAGCAGGGTCACCGACGTCAGTTGGCGACTTTTTGGGCACGCCCATGTCTTTTTCCTTGACCTTAAACTTCTCAGGATCCAAGCAGGCAGCTGATTTGCCACCTCGGTTGTTGCTTGGACGGTAGTCGGTATGACTTTTGAGTCGCCTGAAAAGCGAGTCGTGTAAGAATGCGCCGTCGGGAATGTCTCGTGCCGAACACTTATTAAAAGGCCATGCGATATAAGCCCACTCATGTCCCAAACCACCTCTGGTCAGTTGCAATTCCCACCGTCGAATTGGTAGATATTCTGTTCAGATTCGTTAGCTGAGTGCAGACTCGAAGCGTGCGCGTGGCTTACCCATGAAATTCCAGAGGATGACCTTGAATAGTGATGAGCCACCTCCGACCTTGAGAGTGTCATGCATCGTGCCCTTGTAAGCCTGTTCCTGCTTCTTATAGAAATGCTTCTTGAATCCGTCTTTCCTCTTGTTCCATTTAATTGCTGCTGCTGGTTCCTGTTCTCCGATGATTTCCAATTCACGGATCATCCAAGCAAGGGGTATGTCACTCATTTGATAAGGATCAGTACCAGGGTTGGATGCGTAATCGTCGTTCGAAGATGTGAAGATTTTGCGCCACCAGCTTCTCGTGTCCGGCACAGCTGGCCATCCTCCACCGACGTCGCCGTGATTACCGGGGAACCAAACTTCCTTAACATCTTCATCCGTAGTGTGAGGGTGGGATACGTCTTGGTGAAGCAAAGCGGCTTTGAACTTGACACGGTGCTCGTCGACAGCGACGGCATGGCGAACATGACGGGCAGTTCCCGCAACTGATACGGCTTTGGGAGCTTTGCCAAATGGGCTGTCCAAGACGGAAACACTGCTGACGCAGTCAAACATGCCCAGGAAGTGCACTTTGATGCCCGAATCATCTGCGCCCTCTGAACGGCAGAACGTCGCTTTGAACGCATTGAGCTTGTTCTTCCTTAGCTGTTGCTCATCAGGTTCTGAGCATTCGTGCATGTCAGAGCCACCGTCAATGAGAGGGTCGGTTTCGTGGCATCCATGCTCTCCATCTGTGGCAGGCGAAGAATTTTTTCGTTCCTGGTCGGGGACATTCAACTTTCCCTTCTCGTAATCCTGGTATAGATCATATGCGAAAGGGACCATTTCTTCATTGCCTTCAGAGAGTAGGCCAACTCTGTAAATCATGCGTGCAAGGAAGCGAGCGGTAAAAGCACCCCTCGAGAAGCCGAAAATGTAAATCTTGTCACCCTCCTTGTAGTACCGCATGATGAAGCGGTAGCCTGCAATTACGTGAGCATCAAAGGTTGTAGCAAAGCCGCTATCCATGGTTTTGGTGATTTTTGAGCGGATAGAGCCCAAAAAAGTCTTGTTTACAGGGCCTCCATCGACATTGTATGTGCCAATACCAGCTGTGGAGTTGGATGTCTGGTCAGTATAGCACTACAAAGAGTTTGAGGGTTGCTTACTTTGGTAGTAGTGGTACTGCAAAGGGTCCCTTCTGTCAAACTTGTCGAAGAGTTTGACTATGTTGGTGTCTGAGGTGTTGCCGTTAAAGACGTTTCCCGTGCCATCGAAGCATAGAACGAGCTTCCTCGGTTCTTGTCCAGTGGACTGTCCAGTGGAATGAGGCATAGTAGCAGTTGTTCTTCTTGTAGTCGAAGGAAGTGATGTATTCCTCAGATAGCAAAAAGATATGCTGTAGTACTGAAAGCGAGGGGAGGAGAAGACGACGGGTATAAAAGAACAAATTATTAAACCTGTACACCAAGAACTTCTTAGAATTAATAACTTTCTTGGTGTGCTCTCATCGGTAGGTGAGAAGGTTGACAGCGCACTTATACAAAAGCAAGCAAGGGAGGAGTGGATGCATAGTGTTATATACGTGGCGAGGTATGGATGGCATTGAAATCTAGAATTCTACTCACACGACACCATGTTGCAGGAAGATGGAAAGAATGGCGAGTCAGGAATGGTTTGAAAGGAAACGGCTGCACTAATTACGTCCGTGCATTCGATAATGCTTTTTCTAGACAGCTGTGCGCCTGCACATTCACAGCTGATTTTAAGGGTAGGCTCGGTGTGATAAGGCGGTAACAAGCCAATCACGCACTGAGAATATCCAATCAGAGGAGTAACAGACGAGACCGTTAATGCGTGCAAAGTCAAAGCCTTGTTCCTTTTGCATACTGAAATCTCCTTGGAGAGGAGAGCCGAGTTGTGGCTGGCGGAGATGCCGACTAGCGGCGGGATCCCTCGGATATGGCACCAGCCCGACGCCTTCATTGCCATAATTGGCGGTTTTGGTCAAGGTATAGCGAGATCTGGGGTGTCACAAACAAAAGCAGTTGGGTGAAGAGGGGCATCTGATCTGGGCTCAGCCTTAGCGATGGGGCTTAGAACTGCCTGCCAGTTCAATCCACAAACAACAACAACCATAGTCAGTTGAGGTGTAACGATTGGCCGGTGGTAGAATGTAATAAGCTTACCTCTTTTGTATTTCAAGATGAATTCTAGGTATAAACCCATGCAAAACTATACGTATTGCATGTTTTCACATGCGATAGAACATACAAGGGTCCTAGTCAAGTTAGCGACCCCTGAGTACACCCCAGTCCACACCCCTGCATGTCCTGTAGGCGACGACACCCACATGTGAGTACGAGAAGATGGTGTTGAGACAATCCACACCTGCCTTACATCTAGATTTTGCACCGACCTTGGAGCCTGGGTCGGAGAGGGCGAAGGACATTGCTCCGCTCGCCTCGGTAAAGGCGACCAGTGTTAAGGGTAGCGCCACCAATAAAGCCTCTTTCTTACATGCCGCCTAGCCCTCCAGCCTCGGCCGCGCGAACATGTCCCCACACGATTGAAATGCCATTGTAGCTGAGAATAGCTGACCATAGCTGAGGATTAGCGGTGCCTGGACCTTTGGAGGCTTGCGTACGAGATGCGTAGATTACCCCCCTTGTTCGTTACCCCTATCCCAACTTGGTCGTTGACACAGTAAGAATGGATGCGGCTGTGCTGACTAGTCCAGCTTCGTTCGTACTGTGTTAAAGCCACAGCGCCGAAATGGGATGAGGCTGGCGAGAGCTATGCAAGCGATACCTCCAAATACAATTTCCTTGAGAATAGCGTCGAACAGATTGAGACGAGACCACTCGCCACTCACTACTACCCGGCATGTGCTAGTACCCAACTGCCGATGGAAGCTGCAATCACATCCCAAGTCTTAGTCTCGACTGGGCTGGTGCACCATACGCGAAGTCGATACGAGCAAAGAAAATAGCTCATAGCATTGACCTAGACCAAGGGCTTTTTGCCTCGATGGCCTTTGAGGAAGACGCTTTCAATGAGACTCGCGTAGGCGTCTTGCTGATCGTGTCCCATCATGATTTTGTCCTAAGCGACGTCATTTTCTTGGAAATCAAAACAAGCACTAGTATGTCAGAAACATTTCCATGCTTTAGTTGATACTACTATATTTCTCCAACACTGTTATACAATTTCTATCAAGCTGATTGATCAAATAAACCCAAAATGTACACGTTATTAAATATTCCACAAAACTCCTTCAACATCTTGAATCCACGCTCTAACGCAAACCCCAACTTATCACATCATTACAGATGTTCACCACGCTCAAGCCCATTATCCCCTCCTCCAAACCCAACTATACTATTAACAACCCCACCGTATAGCACTGCATTAATGTCCCCCAACCCCAACCCATTACGTGTCTCCCCCATATCTAAAAAATGCGTGTCGCAAATTTCTCCCCCATTTGCCTCACGTCCACACTAAAGAAAAGCCCATCAACCACTACCCCGACGCCTCTCTCCCCAGATTGCCCCCCCCCCCAAACAATCCGTCACATATGTCCCACATACTGCACCTACAACCTACCGCAGAAACAAAGGCAATTACTTACTCCACCACAAGAAACTAAATTAGTGAAACATCAGTGCAGAAAAGGAATTAGGGCGCGGACTACCACCTTCTGGATTTATAGTAAGAAACTATGTGCCGATTTTTGCAGAATGAAAGCCCTCTGGTACTAGCTAGGTTGCCCAGTTGTTGAAGCTTCAGGACGGCAAGATATCCACCAAAATATTCAAATGCGGGTGTAACGTACAGTTGCCCAATGAATAGAAGTAGATAGAAATCCAATGTACGGCCATGAGTGTACTCCACCAAGAGATCTCACGATAACAACGTTTTGGTAGTAATCTATAGCTTCACGACCAAAGGGATATCCAATTACAGAAGCAAACTTCAAAATCGGAACTAATTCATCTCGATTGATGGGATTTTCGCAGCATACAACGAGTTTGAAGCTTTAGTGACGAAGAAGCGTGGTTGAATTTGCTCCAAGGTTGACTACTGCACCTTCTTTCCGAAATATTCCGTATCTAGCTACCCTAAACAATCCCTGTATTAGTCAAGATATTAAATCAGTAATACAGCTTCATTTTTTGATGGGCCCACATTTTGGTGAAGTGTTGCATTGACTGATGAACTGTTGCACGCACTGACCAGCGACAGTACCCGTATTCAGCCTAGACCCGACGCGTCAGACATGCATTGGCGGTCGCGACGAGCTCAACGTCATGGCATCAGAAATTCAGACTCATTCCCAGAACCTCTATCCTCACGCATAGACATGGCACCAGCGGCCTCGTCTCCCTCTGCATCTCACTTCAATGAACCCTTTATATCGGCACTCGATGCTGCTGCGCCCAGCAATGCAAGTGACGATCCAAGTTACTATGCCCGGTATCCCCGGTCGCTCATCACTACCTCGAATATCGACACATTCATGACCGGGACCGGATCATCCATATATGAATCTCTTGCTCCCCTTCTCGAGGCAGCCGACCACGAGCTCATTCTCGTAACCTGTTTCTGGTCCCGATCATCCAGCTTGGACACTCTCAACAGCGTGCTAAGAAAACTATCAACCAAAGCCGTTATACGAGGAACGCATAAGATCAGAGTCCGACTTTGTTTTTCCTCTAGCTCCATATTTCAGAAGCTCTTCCACCACCAAGGCGTCACAGGCCAAACGTACCCACCGTCAACATGGGTAAAGAAGCTCGGCCTCCCGGACCCATCAGAACTCCACGGCCTAAACCTGGAAATCAAATCCGTCTTCCTTCTCCCCTTCAGCGTCATGCACCCCAAATTCATCATTGTGGACCGCAAAACTGCAATCCTGCCCAGCTGCAACATAAGCTGGGAAGAATGGTTCGAAGGCGCCATCACCCTCACCGGCCCCATCGTCACGCAATTCCTAAAATTCTACCGCTCATTCTGGGAACGCAAAACAGACGACCCTTCCCCCCTTCCTCCTTCCTCCTCCTCCACCAACTCACCAGACTCCCCCCTCCCCCAACCCAAACAAACCCCATCTCTAAAATCCCACATCACGCTCTCCACCCCCGAAACCCCCACAATCTTCCTCCCAAGCCCCCACCACCGCAACCCAACCTTCTCCCCCTTCACCTCCTCAAAGATCCTCCAAGCCCCGCAAACCCCGCTGAACCTCTTCCTCCTCACCCTCTTCTCAAAAGCCGAGCGCAAAATCTCGATTCAAACCCCAAACCTCACCTCCCCACCCGTCCTCTCCGCCCTTCTCCGCGCCCTCGCCCGCGGCATCGACGTTAGAATCCTAACATCCAAGCGCCTCATGATCCTCGAGCAACTCGTCACAGCGGGTACCACCACGGCGCGCTGTGTGCGCAGACTCATACGCCGCTACCGCACGCTATCGTCTGAGCGCCAGGCCTTGATCGATGAGGAGTCCGCCATTGCGAGTCCGCACCCTGGACGCCTGGTTGTGTCGTATTGGACGCCGCTCGGCGGTTTAAAACCCCGCGGCGAGGAAGGGGGTGAGGCGCAGCAGTCGCATTTTAAAATGGTGAGTGTGGATGATGAGGTTGTGGTACTAGGCAGTGGTAATCTGGACCGTGCGAGTTGGTTTACAAGTCAAGAACTTGGTGTTGCGTTTTTCGGTAAAGAAGTTGTTACGGGTATTTTGGGGGCTGTCGAGGTCGGGACAATGGGAAGGGGGAAAGTGCTGTTTGATAGTGGGGCGGAGTAAACGTCTCCTTGTCTTTGTATGCGAGCATGAGCGATAGATTGTAGATGATAGAAGAAGCAGGCAGAGTCATCAGATTACGTATTATATATTCATCAAATTAATATCCCAAAAAAAGCCACCCCATCCATCCATCCGTCGTTGACCAGCGTCATTATATCTCATCTAAAAGGTTTCTGCGTGTGATAGTAATAAAAAAGGAGTAGAGTAAGTAAGGGCTCAGGCCAGGCCTCGCCCCGGTATATACAAAGTAAACAAAAACGTCCCCAAAAAAGTCAATGCGTTTGGTACCCTTTTTGTTCCCACAAAAAGTAGCCCGCACCAATCCCCCACTGAGGAAACAAGAAACAACCAGAACATGAACCTAAACAAAAAAAATAAGTAGGTTCTTGTCCACATGATCCACATCAGCACTTGACGGATCGTTCCCCGTTGCATTGTTCCCCGGAACCCAAATGCAAAGGCGAGAACTAAGTTCGAGTTATATGCCAAGGTAATCTAAAGCCCAGTAATAGCTTCCCTTTCTCCTACTACTCCTCACTCCTCCCCTTTCGTTCCCAAAAAAAGCCATCTCCATTTCGTATCTGATCTTTACGTATGTATATATAGCAAGTGGTGCTGATGATGTTGATGAGGATATATATGTGCTGGTCTGCGCCTGCGTGCAGCTTTGATAAAAAAATGTTGAATGTTGAATGTAAGTCTCGCAAAGGCGTCATGAGTCGATGAGGGGTATGTGGGTGAGCGGAAGGAATTCTACATAGAACCCATTGCGATGAGGGCTTCGATGGCGTCACGCTCAGCGCCGGAACCGGTAAGAGGACTAGTCATAGAGGATGCATTGAAAACAGTCGTGAGGGAAGAGCCCGCGTTCACGGCGTGATTACCGCGGGATGCATGGTGAGGAGCAAGAAAAGATTGGTGATGCAGAGTGGTGGGCGTCTGAGTGCGCGCGAGCGAGTGCTGAGGCAGAGAGTGGGCCTGGGCGGATGAATTCCGGTAGCGCGGGTTGCTCGTCTGAGTTCGGCTTAGATAGTTGTAGTCACGGTGTTCTCGGCGCGGACCGCAGCGGGTCTCGCGAAGAGCTTCAGGCCCCATGGTCGCCCAGTCTTCCTGATCCGTGTCGTCATTCAACTCTTCTTCCAGCTCCATGTCCGAGGCCGAATCAGAGTCGGAACTGTCGTCAGAGTCGTCCAGCGACATCTGGTCCGCCATTTCTTCGTCGTCATCCTGACGGTGGGGTGACCACGAGCCCGCATTCCAGCTACCGGCGTAAACGTCACGTTCCTGTCGCAGCCTCGGTATTTGCAGACTACCTCCTGTACTATCGACGCTGTCCGGCGGCGTCTGCCCATTTCCAGAGCGCTTGCCACCGATGGGTACTCCCTGAGCCTTTGCGCCAGAGCCTGCCACACTCCAGCGCCCCCAGCCGACCTTTTCAAACTTGACCTCGCCGTGAAGGCCGCCGCCCGCGCGGTGTTCCAGCGCGGCTACGACTAGTCTGCGAGCCTTTGCTGGGGGGAGTCCCGAGAAGCCAGGCACAACATGAGTCAAATGGGCCATCATCTCGCGGATGGGCATTGCGCCGTGGCCGACGAGGATGTCTGGCAGGTGGTGCTTGGCCAGCATCAGCGCAGTGATTTGGCGCGTCGCGTCGAGGCCGGCCAGCGCCTCCTTGGAAAGAGCAGAGGGCTGGTCCTGGGCCGCCGCGTGCTCCACCGCGTCCTGAAGGTCTATTTCCATAGACTCATCATCTGGTGTATGGACGCGCCCAGCCACAGGCATGGGGCGTCGCTTGTGTGCAGGCAGCGTGGGAGAAATGGAGCTAGGGGGCGTAGGCAGAGTGCCGGTAGAGGTAGCATGTCCACTGTCCTTTCGCCCAAAGGCCATGGCAATGTTGGACACGGGCTTGGGAGCAGCGGCAGCCATGGTTGTAGTTGCGAGGCAGGGGCTGACTGGGTGAGTCAAAGCGCGGGTTGCTCAGGAAGTCGCACTGGAAGCAGGATCCTGGGGACTAGAGGGCCAGAGAGCGTTAGCAGGGAAACTTGTGGGACCTGCAGCGCTGTGCAGGCGGGTATGTATGCTCGTATGGAGTGGTTGGTAATAGACATACCTGGGAGTCTCGGATATGGGCTCTCTTGGTATCGAGGGCAAGTTTGGTGTTGGACAGGAGGTGAATTTTGAACCACGAAATTTAAGACGGTGATAGAACTGCCTTACGCGACACACGACTAAGCGACAAAGGGACAAAAAAGGGTGCTGGCGGTGTGTTGTTGTAGCCGGATGCAGTTGTGGAGCTCGACTCTATCACTATGGCCGTTCCGAGACGTCTTAGCGATCGGCGATGGGGATCAGCGAGTCGGTGTCGGGACGAAGCCGATAGCGTGTTCGGGCAGCAGCAGCGCGGGATCCGGAGCGTGCAGGGGACGAGGGCGAGAGAGCAAGCGTCTTGGATGGAGAGTAAGTAGCAGAGCAGCAGAGCAGCAGAAGGGTTGAATATTCGAGTGTGCGATGTGTCATGCGTCTTCGACATGGCAGGCAGGCAGGGACTACGCCATGATAAGGCCCTCGCTCTCGCTGGCCTTCCCCCAGGGCCGCTGCAACCAAGGAACACAGGTGCATCTGACAAACCCCCCCCCCCAGGCGGGAAGCGACGGCCGGCGCCCCTTCCCCCCTGTCTGCCCGCTGATTGGGCCGGACGCGACTGGCTGCCTCGCACCACGCCCTCACCTCGAGCAGCCGTCATGGAAATCATGGGAATTCGCCCCTCGCCGGCAGCAGGGACTCGGTGCGCAGAAGCAGGGCAACACTACGCAACACGCCTTAGCACCGACTTATACTTCCATGCCCTACATACATACTACTAACTTCAGTACGTACCGGCAATCCCACGCCCCCTGCACCGTCACTCGACTCCCTCCAACTTGCCGTGGCCATGCTCCGATGTTGGCTTTGTCGTGACCCGTTCGCAGCCGATTACAAGGCCCATATCAGCAACCCTCCATATCGGCTCCTCACGCTGCGCCATCCGTCCTTCCATGCCTCGCACCCACAACTCCCCATTGGCGTTATCGTGCCGCGGGGGTCGTCACGCCGCCGCCAAAAAAGGTCCGACTTCGCTGTGTGCAGGTTGAGGGGACAAAACTCCGCACCATCAACAGCCTCGACACACGTGTTTGTCCGACAGGCTCCCTCTGCAAGACATCCATCCCGCAATGGACCAACATGCCCCATCACCCGAAGCGTGACGTGAGCACTGCGACACCCTGCCCCGCGTGGACAAGCCCTCACCCGTGATTCGCGTTGACGACATACTTGGTGATGGCCTAGCGACACGCATTACGTTAGCGATCCCACTACACATGCCAATCTTGGCTCCCAACAATAGTAACAAAGAAAATTGCATGCGTACCGATTTCAGCACGTTGATCTGCTGCACCGTGCGATTGAATACTGCCCGATATTGCTCCAGGTTTTGTTGAACAACGTCGTTGCGCGTACTGCGACCTTCGCATATCGCCTTCATCTGCTCCTCCATCTGCCGAATTTTGTTAGCGAGCCTCTTGGGCCTCTGCCATTCACCACCCCACGTGCATCAGCAACCCCATTACTTACTTGCTTACGGAGAAACGGTTTGCTCAGGCTCGTCTCAAACCCCACATTGTCGTACCCCTCGATGAGCGCAACCCCCAGCGTCGTCGGGATAAACTCCTGAACTCCGCTCGTGTTCCCTCCCCCGGCTTGTCCTGTTGTTGCTGCTGCGCCGCCTCGCCCTCCACGCCCTCCACGCGAACCTCTTCCTCGCCCTCGCCCTCTGCTTGCTGTTGCACCATTTCCATCACTAGTACCAGCGCCCCCACCGCCCTTGGGCCGCGCAATCACATATTCGCGTTCCTTGATTTTGGCAATGTGCTCGGCCATGGTTGCATCCGTACCAATTCCGTTGGCGTCCATCAGTGCGATCAACTCGGGCTCCGTAAGGTAGCTTGGCGCCGTCGTCTGGCCATCAACCATGTTCACCTCGGTCGGCTCAAGCCTCTCTCCTACTGCATATTGTGGCAGTACCTGACTGCTCTCCCATTTGTCATATGGATACACGTCTAGGTAGTTTCTTGCAATGACCCGGAGCCCGTGCGCGTGGAACACTTCCCCTCCGTACTCGATTTCAATATCTGTAGCCTCACCAACAGCGTCCTCGGAGCAGCAAGCCAGGAATCGCCGAACCACAAATTCATACACTGCACGCTCCCGGTCGTTGAGCTGCGTAGGT
The DNA here is from genome assembly GCF_000523435.1 of Bipolaris zeicola 26-R-13. Classification (NCBI taxonomy): domain Eukaryota; kingdom Fungi; phylum Ascomycota; class Dothideomycetes; order Pleosporales; family Pleosporaceae; genus Bipolaris; species Bipolaris zeicola. The sequence continues at coordinate 54,888 of NW_006912136.1, forward strand.
GCCACATAGTTGACTGGATGGATGGGAGGATGGGCCTTGTCATTGTTGCGCCCCGCGCGAGGCTGCTGAAAACCGCCATTCATGAGATTCTGTGCAAATGGCCCCCAGCGACCATCTTGAGTCTGCCGTCCCACAAGCGTTTTCAGGTCCATGCCGCGATCAAACTGGTCCGTTTCCGTGCGCGGGTAGCTGATCCAGCCTTTGGTATACAAGTCCTCAGCCACCTTCATAACATCCTGCGACGTCATGCGAAGAAATCTACTTCCATTCTTCTGTAGCTCAACAGTCGTCAGAGGCAGCGGCTTCCATTTCTTGGTAGGTTTCTTTGCCATCTTTGTCACAGCTGCAGTCTTGGAAAGCAGACAGCGTTCCATGATGAGAATGACGGCCATGCGGTCAAACAAGTGGCCCCGCCGCCAGTTGAACTTGACATCAATGCCATCCTTTTCGTGTGCCACCTTGATGGACCAGAATGGTTCTGGAACAAAGTTGCGCACTCGAAGGTAGCGGTCTACCACGAATCCCAGAGTTGGAAACTGGCAAGAGCCGTAGCTGATTACCTTGCCTCGCTCTTCGCCTTGCCTCGGGATCATGTTCTGGAGCGCTAGCGTCTGCATTCGCGTAAATGCGGCTCCCAGTCGCAGATCCAGCTCAATCCGCGCCGAGACGGCCTGCGCCTGTGCCTCATCCAGATGGATTGGATTCTGTGACGCTTGAATGACATGTCTAAAACAAATTAGTCAACTGCTTGTGTCCGGGAAGAAATGGTAATACAGACGCTCGCTCGATATTGCTGAAACGTGCTCGCCACACTTGCAAGTTTGGATTCGCCTTGAGTGCAATGTCGCGGATCTCGGTCCCAATGTGCTCGCCCTCGCGGTCACAATCGGTCCATATGAACAAAATTGACGCGTACCTCGCCTGGGTCTCGATGTTGCTCGCCACCACTTTCTTGTCCTGGTTACTGGTCAGTGGAGACTAGTGAAACGACGGTCCTGCCACGCACCTCTGCTATTCCAGACACAATCGGTGCTTCGAATAGAGAGACGGGCTGGCATGAGTGCCATTTTTTATATCTGTCGTTGAAATCCTGGGCGACAATGTGCCCAGCAACACAGGTAAAGGTGACAGAACACTGGCCCCAGTTGTTGAAGCGAAAATCAAACTTGTAGTTCTTGACCCATTGGATGCCCCGAACACTTTCCTGGTAGGTAATATCAGCAGTCCGCCTCAAGAAGCCTGATGATAGGTGCACAACTCACAGCTCGGGCTTGCCCACCGAGATGGCCTGCGACTGCCTTTGCGATGGATGGCTTCTCTGCTACGCACAACACCCGCATTGTGCCTTTGAGTTTTGTATACTTCCATCTAAGAGGGGCAATATGGACAAGGCAAAGATATTCACGGTCATGTGAAAGCGCGTCAGGCCGATGCAGAGCGCGTCGCAAAGCTGCACGGGCGCTCTTGCAGGGCGCTAAGCCATTTTTGCTTGTGGACAGCAGCGACTCATGAGGTCATCCCCGCCTCCAGATTTCATATTTACTGCATACCTGCATGTCTATATACACATACACATCCCCTGTCTGCATTTTACGAGCGAGACATTGAAGCTACCTGGCACAATGCCTGATCCGCGCACCTACCTCGACATGGCGATTCCAGTGGTCAGCACACTTCCCGAGTGTGCCGATTTCCACAAGACGGTCGAGCCGTACCTACCACAACTCTATGACCTGCCGTACCAAGTCGTAGCACGCATCTCGGACGTCCAGGCGCTCAAGGAGCTCTATCTCAGCACCAACCCCCTCATATCGTCATTCGCCTTTGCCGTCATGTTCCTCTCGCCTGTTGTCCTTGTCCTTTCCGAAATCAACCGCAACTACTCGCAGGTCGACCGAATCTGGAGCTTACTGCCTGCTCTGTACAACATACATTATGCAACATGGGCACATTTGAATGGCCTGCCAGCGACAAAGCTAGACCATGTCATGGCTGTCTCCATCATCTGGAGCGCTCGCTTGACCTTCAACTACTGGCGCAAGGGCGGATACACGATTGGAAGTGAGGATTACAGGTGGAACATTGTAAAAGACTACATTGGCGGTCCAGCCATGTTTGTCATGAACGTCGTTTTCATCTCGTTTTATCAGAATGTAGGCGCGCATATATGTCCAATTGACACGCAATCCAAGGCCTTACTGACCGCAAACAGTTTCTCCTCTGGGTCATCACAACACCAACGTACATTTTGCTCCTTGCAAACAGGATCACTGGCAATACCGTCTCCTCGTACGACTCACTCTTTGGCCGATCCATGGTCGCCCTTGTTGTCCTGGAATTCTTCGCCGATCAGGCGCAATGGAATTACTACGCCGCTAGGGACGAATACCGCAACACAGCCAAAGTCCCGGCTAACAAGAAGTACACGCGCGAACAGCTCGATCGCGGTTTCAACACCACCGGCCTTTTCGCATGGTCCCGCCATCCCAACTTTGCCGCCGAACAAGCCTTTTGGGTCTTCTTGTACCAATGGTGCTGCCTAGAGACGGAGACGTATTACAATTGGGCTGCTATCGGTGCGGCCTTGTACTTGGCCTTGTTCCAGGGCAGCACCTGGCTTACTGAGTTGCTGAGTGCGGGCAAGTATCCAGAATACAAGGTTTATCAGGAGCGTGTAAGCATGTTTCTGCCCAAGCTTAGCACCAAGAGTATGGAGGAGCCGCAGACAGAGGTGGAGAAGAAGAAGGTCAAGGATGCCAAGGCTGGGAAGGGGGCTGTCAAGGCGAAAAAATAGAGGGTGGAGTTTTGTTGTGGGTTGGTGATGGGTGTGGTGGGGGATGTTGGCATCGCGAGTGGAGTTTTCAAGCTACGGTTACGTGTATTGAGGAAAATGCGAGAACTACGATATCATACCATTTGTATCTGGTATGTGGATAATTACATACTCCACAGAAAATAATTTAGGATAACAATATGGAAAACAAACTATACTACCTTGAAAACAATTCCATGTATGTCCTTTCCTGTTTTGACGTGAAAAGTAGGTCTTTTTGCAGCTGTACGGCTTGAAAATTGATATTCTGCATCTTGCAAATCGATTGTCACTACAGTGCTGGACTTATCACGTTTTCAAAGTAATGGGTGGAGATTTTGATGGGGCAAATGGTGGTGCAGCAGCTCCACTGCAAGGGTCCCCATGGAGCTACTAATCCCTGCCAAAATTTCCAAAGCTTTAAAACCAAACGACATCATCACCACCACCACCATACTCACATTGCGCACTGTCCAAATGCCAATCTCTGTCTTACCATTCAGCGCACTGCCGCCTCCACGGCGCGATGAAAACGATGAGTCTGGCTCCGACATTGAAATGGGTGACGACGATCTCGCGATCTCGTCTTCCAAAGCCATCGTCACGCCTGGTGAACATATAACCTCCGACCCGCAATGGATGCGTGGTCATGGCACATATATTCCTTCACAGCCAGCCGGATCAACAACAATAATATCCACCGTCGCAGGAACCTTGCACAAAACTAACAAGCTGCTATCTGTGCAACCACTACGCGCCCGCTACCAACCCGAGATTGGCGACCTGGTCGTCGGCCGCATAATGACCGTTGGAACCAAAAAATGGAACGTAGATATCGCCGCGCCCATGCTAGCCAACCTCCCTCTCTCCAGTATCAACCTGCCAGGTGGCGTGCTCCGCCGCCGAACAACCGTCGACGAGCTCAACATCCGGACATTCTTCCAAGAAGGCGACTTGCTCGTCGCAGAAGTCCAGAGCTTACACCAAGACGGCACCGCCTCACTCCACACCCGCTCTCTCAAATACGGCAAACTGCGCAACGGCGTCTTCACTAGCATCACCGGTGCAGGCGGCGGTATCCTCAGCCGGAAAGGCGGCGTAGTACGCAGCCGACGCCAGGTTTTCACGCTGAACACGGCTGCGGGTGAAATCGACATCATCCTTGGTGTCAATGGCTACGTCTTCGTTTGCAAGCACATCACCACTAGCGCAGATGCAAAGGAAGTCGGCATCAACAGTCTCGACGAGTCCGCAATCGAGACGCTGTACTCGAGCCAAAACGATGATATCGAACCCGGTCTTACCCGTGAAATCATGATGGTGAGCACCCTGATCCGCGGTATGGTCGCGTGCGGTACCAAGGTCGACGAAGACATGATTGTCAAGGTCTACGAGGGAGCGGTGGAGCTTGAGGCCGAGGAAAAGACGTTGGGGACTGTGGAGCGGGGGCCGGGTGGTACGGCGCTGGTGGAGGCTGTACTGGCGAGGCTGGAGCTTGGGGGTGGGGAGTAAGTAGTCTAAAAAAATGATTTTTTTTTGCTAAAGAGATGTGGTGATTAAATGTCGATACGACGGGGTTCTGTATCTTTTTCGATCGGAGAATATCCTGTATCAGATCTAAGACGGGCCATGCTAATCCCGCGCGTGCACCTCACGGATTGCTATAGAGAACAAGTAAAAGGAATTCAAATTTGTCTGTCATTGCACTTCATAACTTCATTTACCCTCCTCCCATAAATCTAAACTACACAACCAACATCTCCCCCTCCAACCCCCTAATCCTCTCGACATCCCCACCCGCCTCCAACACCGCCTTCATAGCCGCCTGACTCAACTTCCGCCTTCGCTCCGCAGCCTCCCTCTCACGCCGCGCTTTCGTCTTGCTGCTTCCGCTCGGCGCCACGCCAGTTAGGATTTTCCTGCTGTCTTCGGGTGTGAAGTTGACGAAGCCCGTGTTTGCTGCGGTGGTGCGGGAGATAGAGTTTGGGGAAGAGGTTCTGGAGCGGCGGGGGCGCGAGGTGTTGGGGCGGGTGCGTGGGCGGGGGTGGGGTTTGCGTGGTGGTGGAGAGGGGGTGCGGTGGGTGAGTGGGAGGAAAGAGGAAGGGAGGGTGTGGGCGGGATGGACGGTGTAGTTGAAGGGGGTGGGTTCGCAGGTTATGCCTAGGCCGTGGAGTTCCGTGTTTGAGCTGGTGAAGTGTAGGGTGTTTGCTGTGGAGTAGCCAGTGCCAGTAGATTTGCCGGCCCACCAACTAGCTGTGTTGCCGGTGTCTACCAGGTCGGGTGGCGCTGAAAAGTCAAAGTCTAGGGTGGGTGTTGTGTCAGGAATCCATGGCTTGCTAGTTAATGGAAGGGATATCGGTGGCGTCAACAAGGCTGAGATTGCTGAACTAGACGTATTGCCTGGGCTAAAACTAAGGTCCATATTTTCATTGTGGTGATTTCGGTTCGGTCCTTCCATGACTAGAGAGGCTGAAGTGGTCGATTGGTAGTGCGAGAAATACTGTTCGTCATTCGTCGGAAGCAGCGAATGACCAAGAGTGCGCACCTGACCGTATTCTTGGGCAAGAAGGCAGTCTTTGTTTTCGTCCTCGGCAAACTCAGACAGCGTAACGAGCGAAGCGGGTTCTTCAGATGCAGTTCTCGAAACGATGTGTATTGGGGCCGTCTGGTTGTTCCATAGATCCGGGGTATAAGGACGGGAATAAGAGGCCTGCATCGTTCTGGAAGAAGGCCTTGTTGACGTCTTTGATGAATTCCTGGTATCACGGTATTTCATTTGGTTCTGAAAGGCTACAGCCTTCTCGAGTGACCGACGGGATGTGTGGGGTCGCGGTGTGCAAGGCTGGGACATGGACCGCAACTGTTCTCTGACTGACCCGATAACCCCTGGAAAGCTCAACGACTCGGAGTCGCTGTAATAATCTGTGGCAGAAGGAGAAGCAATGTATGAGGGAGAGGCAGAATAATCAGACCATGGCGAGGCAAAGCTCTGGTCACACTCTTGGAGAGCCTTGTGCCAAGCAGCCTTTGTTTCCCGATTGAGTATAGATTCAGCCCCGAACAAGTCACTCTCATTCGACGAAGCGATCCCTAGGAGACACGCCAACTCGTCCGGGCTGGACTGAGCAGATGATGAGTTGTTGGAGGGGCGTAGGAGACCCGTATCGACATAGTCCTCGAACAAATTGTCCAAGTCCACACCCTCTGGCTCGCTGTTGCAAACGGACTGCATTGACATGGTGCTGTCAAAAAGGCAATATGGTACTGATTGCAGGGAAAGATTTTCCAAGAAGTAACAGATGCGGTCGATGTATCCGAGGCTAAGCGGGGTATGTCGTGGAACGAAGTGGGTGAAAATGCGGAGTGTAAATAGACAATCGCGACGTGATACTTGTATCTTATCAACGAAGGCGGGAGTAGTCGTAGGCCTGCAGGAACAAGATCTGTGACGCGCTAATAATGCAAAGACTCAAAAATTTCGAACAAACCCCACGAGAGATATATGATCTCACATGTCCAAATGTGTCAGTGGCTTCCAACGGCCAACTCTCATGCAATGCGCATCCCGTCTATACTTAGCACACTAGAACATATTGGGTTGAATTAGGGTGGGTTGGATAGACGATGAACTAAGCCTCAACCCTTTGGTTTCAGGTAGTCTGGAGGCGCCTGCACTGCCCGCGTGTCAACAGTGGCATACTCGGAGGTGACCAGGATGGCTGGATACTCCATAGTAATGGTAGGCACATAGTGTATGTAGCCATATATATGATGCTGAGTCACTCATCTAGTCTAGGCTTTCTAGCCCGCGGGCACCTGTCATGTAACAATTAGCTTGTAGTTTCCTTCTTTGTCGACCAGAGACTTCTTTGTATCGAAGGATATCCAACCTGCGTGTGAGGTCAAATGAAAAATGCAGTAACTCTTTCAAAGTATGGCAATTTGGACCATGTGAGGCCGTCAATGAGGCCTAGTAATGAAGTCATCCACGATATTGCCCATTGCAGGAGTACGATTGATACGGAAGATGGTCGTGTCATTCCGGTGCATGGCGATGGATACAGTATTGCTGTACGGGAATAGTTCCCAACAATAGCAATATTTCTGAATAGTACTAGGCGGGTGAACTGCCTGGGTGGATGGATACCAGGAATAGGCTGGCAACCTGGGGCATGGCTTGACTAGGGCGGATCCCGGGAGGGTGGATCAAAGAAACTGCTTGCCTTTGCAGGGTCCTGCTGCGCCATCATTGAGTTCTAGCCAAGAACTTTCGTTGGCGGATGTCGGGCACAACACAATAAATTACATTTGTGAGCAGGTCAGGTACCAGAGCGGTGGTAATCATTGCAAAGTCAATCAGTGGCCGAAAAGTGCAAAGCGCGGCTGAGTTGTGGAATGCGGTTCTTTTTCGTCCTGGAGACAGCGTCGGCACGGGTCGAAGAAAGTCAATCCGCAGAAGGCTATAAACTCAGATAGTTGATAATAGGTCTTCCATTGTTTGTGGATGAATGCCGAGTAATGACGGTTAATTGTTGTCGGGACGAAATGATGGCGAAGGGATGGTAATGTGATGTGTGTACCTGCGCACGGCCCAAGTTAGCGCGCCAGCCAAGCACCAGTTCGTTGCTTTCATCCCATGTCAACAGCTCGACGTATCGAATCACAATAGCGTCGACAATTGCGCTATTCGTGTCGTTGGTTATTGGCCTCCACTGTAGTGATTCTCTGATCGAATTTGCTGCAGCATCATGGACCCCGACGCGCCCATCGCCAACGAGCCTCAACCTTCCATCTTTCGCTGGATTCTGGGCTTCCTTATGGTTGGCGCATGCTGGGGACTTACGACACCTTTTATGCGTAAAGCTGCAATGTACGTTGGTTTCCTTCCGTGAGATTTTATGTTTTACTCTACGGACCAGTGGCCTATCGGACCTTGCTAACCTTATCATAGGAACTATACGCCGCCCCAACGCCCTGCCCTTACCGATCCGAACAATTCATGGCTCAAGAAGAAAGTGTTAGGTGTACTTTATGCTGTGATTGGAGTGCTGAGTCGACCGGCATATGCAATACCATTGTTGCTCAATGTCACTGGAAGCGTGTGGTTCTTCATATTGATAGGCAAGGCGGAATTGAGTCTGACGGTGCCCATCACCAACTCACTCGCCTTTCTGTTCACTGTGCTAGGTGAATGGTGGGCAGAGAAAAAGGTCATTAGTAGAGGTACGTTTTGAATCGGCTTGCGTAACAGTCGTGCGACTCAGAAGCTAACATGCCATAGACACTTGGATAGGCATGGCATTCGTGCTCGGAGGTATCGGCTTGTGTGTACAAAGCAAGTCATAGTAGATAAATATATTGTAACATGTCTACCAATCCTTCGCAAGTCTGTTGCTCGAACCCGACCCATTCGTTCCATTCGCCGCTGCAGTCTTCTCCTGATATAATTTCGAGAAACCCTGTGCAGGTGGTTGCAGCCAGTTCCTCTCGTCATACTTCTGGTCGCCCTCAATGACATGGAATGTATATATGTTCCTGCTCTTTTCGCTCGTGTTCTTCTCACTCTTGTGGAGAATGTTACCATGGATGAGAACTAGCGTTCCAGCCTTGACTTCGCCCATGTCATACTTTTCCTCCTTCTCTACCATTTCATACCCCTTCTCGCCCTGACTCTCGGGTGTTATGCTGTTCGGGAACTTGGCCCCGTCATTGTCGATGAAGCCAGTTCCGTTGCCCGTCCTCACAAACCTCTTTTCAATAGGAGCTCGCTTGTGGCTCCCAGCAGCAAAACTCAAACAGCCGTTTTCTTTTGTGGCATCCTCGAGGGCATACCACCAACCCACGGCGCTAGGTGGATCAGTATACAAGAATGTGCTGTCCTGATGAGGTGGCACAGCACCGCCTATCTCGGGCTGCTTGCAAATAACCATAGATTGGAGAACCCGTGGATCACGGAACCCCAATGAAGAGGCAATAGCGGCATTGCGATCTGAGAGAGAGATACTGCGAAATGAAGGGGAAAGCTCGTGCAGATAATGGCCAATCTTGTTGATTGCACGATGCTTGGGCTTTGTCAGATTGCCGGATTTGTCAAAAGCGTCTGCCATCATATCAGCCCAGTTGGTCTTTCATAGATGCGACGTCAATTGAATGCAGGAAGCAGAACTCACCTTCTTCAAAGAAGAAGCGTACTTTGTCTCCAGATTCCAAGAAGTAGCTGTCCCCTACATGGTCCGCGCCGTCTTCGCCACCAGTCGAGAACTTGGTCATGGGATGGTCATCCAGCGAGAAGTCATTGAGCATTTTGCTGGTATCATTGAGGAGCTCCTTGACCGTGTCTTGTGACAGCGCGTCTGGTATCAAGAGATATCCATTCTCGTTGAAGAAACCGAGCTGCTCTGGTGTGAGACCCTGTGCAGTTTGGGCGGCCATGTTAATGTGGTAGGAAGCCCTGGAAACAATTTGTGGTGCTATGAGTCTTGTCGAAGCAGGCAGATTGGCAGACTTCTATCGTACCATTTGAGCCATGGCTAGCCGTCGGAGGTGGCCGTCGGGTCACTAGCTGCCAAAAACTGCCCCGCCATTGCCCCGCGTCGTCCGATACCATTCTGCCTCGGGCCCTGCTCCGCCACTACGCAGTCCTGTCCTTATTCACTCCCTCGTATCGTCATGTTGTTCCTGCATTAACCCACAAAAAACGCCATCACGGAAGAGCATGTCTGCATCTATGTTCCGATACCCGGGAGACGGTTCCTTTGACGTGCTGACGGCTGAAACGACACGTGGTGGCTTAGCTGACTGCCGCACTCTGTGGCCCATCATATCTTTTTTTTTAGATTTCATTATCCATATTATGAGCCGCCCATCCCTCTCTTTGAGGATCATCAATCCTGCACAATTTTCTTTACTCTTTCAAACCGAGTGGATGGATCTTTTGATGAACTATTGCCTGTCCATATTCGCAAATAGAGCGAGATCCCGAGCACGACTGGATGGCCGCTTCACTATTATCTATATTTCCACGATGACATGCACCACGTATTACGATTTCCATGATTGAATCATGCGCAGGTTAAAAAAACCAACATCAAGGCGAAACACAGTCGTGACTGGTCTGGAAGAGTTGTATCTTCTGGATTTGCACATGCTGCTCTTAATATTATCGAGAGCAAGACAAGGGATTCTTGGCTTGGGTGGTATGTGTGCGGCACTCTCGGGATTGAGACCTCGAGACCATCAAAGAGTCCATGAATCTACGAATCAACATTCGTTTCATGTTCCGGATACTGTCTATAGCTTGACTTTGGGTCCTTTTTTCATCGTCAAGGAAATCATGCAACAAAACTCACAACCTCAAAACGACCAGCAGATGTACCTTTGTCTAACATTTCCTTACCACAAAAAGCTCTTTGAAAGGTCAAGTAACCCGTTGCAATCATAGCGTTTCGCACCATTACCTCCATAATGATGGTAACGAACACATGGCTCCAAATCAGAGCAAAAAGTCTAGCCTTTGTCAGGCGCCCAATCGCCCGTGTCAAGTCGCATACGATAGTTTAGTTTTGGGGGCCAAAACCGACACGTCCTTGGTAAGCCCTGCCATCGATCCTGCGATTTGCCGCAACTCCAGATTGAAACAATTGGTCTTTTCAATAATACCCGGAGATGTCAAAGCGGGGTTGCCAATGTGCACCGATTGAGCATTCATGATCGCGATCAGGTTGTGCAAAGTTCAAATGCGATATACCTGTCTTTGTGAGATACGTATCAGCCTGGTATTCACATTCTCAAACCCCCAGTTTTTGTACTCGGCAATATATCACTGAACTGAATCGTTGATTTTAGCATCAATCCATCTATACGAGAGGTAACGCATTTAGGTAATCTTGCCCGAGCATGTGATAGCCAGATTGACAGCCAAGGCTGATGACCTTGCGAATCCACCCGCTTTGCACACTCCTGGAAGTAAAACTCGGTTGCTGCAGGTCGCGTTCGGGGCACGTTAACAGACATCCGCGTGGAGTCAATAGTTGACATCAGGTCGAAGCGAACTTGTGGAGCCCAACGGATTATAAATCGCTGGACTAGATGCATGATTCGGCCTGTCGTGTAACGAATTACATAAGAACTATAACGAGACTGGAGACCAAAAGGATCTTGGAAAGACAAGACCTTCATCTAGTTGGTGGTTCTCGCGAGGACCTAGACTGTAACTCGAGTGTCTGACGCGTCTTCTCTATGACTTGAACTCGCAAAGGCCCACATATCTGCACTTATCCTTACCCATGTTTTTGTAAACTTGTTAAATCCTTCACCTGCTACTCACCTGCAATTACCTCAAATATCTGGTTCGGTAAATATCGTGTTCAAACGTTACTGGTTCAAAATCCTGACCAATGCCTGATTCAATGGAGGTACGAGGGTAACTTTGCGGCTCATAGGACCCCTCCCAACTCCACGACCCAACGCAAGCTCTGCGGCATTGCTCTTATACCCATTGAGATGTACATGAATTTCTAAACGCTCTATGAGAGTAATTATCGGGTTCTTTGGTATGCGCACAATATAAACGGTAAAAGTGCAAGAGCGCGCATGCAGCTTGGGTCGAGCTTAACGTATTAGGCGTCCAGCGGAGCTGCATGACCACACTCTAGCCGATGATCAACACGCTTCAGAAAATATTCTCTACGTTCCCATAACCTGGATGAAGGGAACTTCCTTCCAAACTCAGGTACTGACAGGATACTCGTATGATGCATTGATCACAGGAAGGTATCAGATGTCGTGGAATCCGGGTACTTCTCCTGTACTACCAGGATCATAACAGTCACCACGGACTGCTCCATATACGTGCATGCATATGCCGCCTTTCCGTCTCGGAAAACAAGTGGGCCATTTCTAGCTAGGCAAAACGCCGCTTAACGCAGTCGCCTCAAATAGCACTCAGCGCACGCAGTATATAACCATTTTGAGTTAACACCTGATTGATACCATTTTATATACACCCCGCATATTCTAATTCTAGGGTCTTTAATATCTGCTCTTCCATCTGCATATGCTCCATTTTAGCTCCAGCAACACTCCCCTGTGACATATACCTTAACAAACATCCAACTGATACGATTCTACACATGAACACATGTGTTTCTGAGAGTTCCAAAACTCCACTACGCCAGCCTCAATTTTGTCTTACCAAAATACATGTGAGCAACGTTAGGGACGTTGATAGGACCAAGAACCTACCAAGCAGCTGATCGCACAAAACACTACATCAGCGCAAAGTGCATTTCACGATGAAGCTCTCAAATACACAATCAGGCTCTCAGCCGACCTCTCCCGATACAAATAGCTTCGATCCAATTGCAGTCGTCGGCTTCGGATTCAAATTCCCCCAAGACGTAACAAACGCAGAGAGCTTATGGAAACTCCTCATCGAGCGCCGGTCGACCATGACCGAGATTCCCAAGAACCGATGGAACATCGATGGATTCTACAAAGAGAATGGTCACCGACCTGGCACTGTGAAGAATCGCGGTGGCCATTTTCTATCCGACGATCCAGCACGCTTCGATGCGCCGTTCTTTTCTATTCAGCCGGCTGAGGCGGAATGTATGGATCCACAGCAGCGCTTGCTGCTCGAAACGAGTTATCACGCTCTTGAAAACGGTATGCGGATAGCCCAGGATCATTCAAAACATATACTAATACCATCTTCCCTTAGCTGGTATTACCATGCAGGATGCTGTAGGCACCCGAACATCAGTCCACGTGGGGTGCTTATTACAGGAGTACAGCCAAATTTCTCAGAGAGATGCTCAGATGCCTGGCGACTATCGTATTGTTGGCTCAAGTGGTCTGGCTATGTTATCAAACCGGTTGAGTTGGTTCTACGACTTCAGTGGACCTAGTATGACTGTGGATACAGCTTGCTCTGGTGGTCTTGTTGCTCTTCATCTTGCGTGCCAGGAGTTACTTGCTGGAAGCGTTAATATGGTGAGTCTAATCTCATAACTTCGTCAAATAAAGACGCCCGGAGATATACCAGCAGCGCCTCGGAATTGGTAGCGATGTTCGGACTAATATGTGGGGTTCGGCCTCCTATTACTACATGGAATGGATTGACTTCTAACATCAGAATACTGACGGTAACAGTCTCTTGTATGCGGCACCAACTTGTGTCTACTACCAGACTCGACTGCCCTATTGAGCAGTCTTAACATGATGTCCAAAGACAGCGTATGCTACTCCTTCGACGAGAGAGCTTCTGGCTATGCACGAGGAGAGGGTTTTGGAGTCCTGGTTCTCAAGCGACTTTCAGAAGCTATTGCCGATGGCAATAATATCCGCGGTGTGATTCGGTCGACGGGTTGCGGCCAAGATGGCAACACTCCGAGTATCACATCGCCTAGCCAATCCGCACAAGAGCGCCTTATTCGCGAGACGTATGCACGAGCCGGTCTCAGTCTCGACGAAACTCGCTACTTTGAAGCACATGGAACTGGTACTAAGGCTGGAGATCCATGTGAAGCTGCTGCTATCAACAGTGTATTTTCTGCTCGGACGCCCGAAGACCCAATTTTCGTTGGCGCGCTCAAGTCAAATATGGGCCACCCTGAAGGCGCTAGCGGTATCGCTGGGGTGATAAAAACGTTACTGGTACTTGAAAAGGGTATCATCCCGCCGAATGTTTACCCTGAACGCATCAATCCTGCCGTTACGGCCGCTGGACCGAACTTGAGATTCCCGTTGAAACCCGTGCTATGGCCGACCAGTGGAGTCCGACGTGCAAGCGTGAACTCTTTCGGATACGGTGGAACAAATGCACATGTCGTTATCGATGATGCGCTCAGCTTTCTCCGCGAGCAGGGTCTAGAAGGGAGACACTGCACCGCAGATGTCCGAACGATTGAGGAAGCGAAACACGTCCATCCTTGCAACACCTCGACCTTGATCCGCACTTCCAGTAACGAGAATGGTTCTGAAACCATGCCTTCTGGTAGCACGACTTGTGACGACACGCCTTCTGGTTCTGCAGGCGATTATGAAGAAGCCAGTACTTTTGCGGGTGAAAACAGCAAGTTCACTCCGAAGCTATTGGCCATCTCTGCTTTTGATGAGCGAGCAGTTCATCGATCGATTGATGCGCTGAAGAAGTGGATGAGCGATCACATGGATGATGAAAATCGCCGTCAGACACTGAACGATATCGCATATACTCTGGCCGAGAAACGTACCAAGTTTCCATGGAAGAGTACATGTGTCGCCTTATCAAACACTCAGTCTGAAATGGCTTGGTCTCCACCTGTGCGATCAAAACCAAATGCAAAAATTTGCTTCGTGTTCACGGGACAAGGCGCACAATGGCATGGGATGGGTCGCGAGCTCATGCAATACAATGTTTTCTCGAAGACTATGCGAGAAGCTGACCAGTACTTTCAATCGCTGGGAAGTTCGTGGTCTTTGATAGGTAAGGTTATCGACATGTTTTCAAGCTCATCAATTAATGCAAACTACTACAGATGAACTATGCAACAAATCCGAGAGCGAAACAGCTATCCACAAACCGGAACTTAGTCAACCAATATGCACAGCTCTTCAAGTCGCAATCGTTGATTTACTGACTTCCTGGAAAATCCGAGCATCTGTTTCTGTCGGCCATTCGTCTGGCGAGATTGCTGCTGCATACGCCAGTTACGCGATCTCGCGCGAATCTGCATGGATGGTTGCATACTTCCGAGGCCTTGCAGTCAGTATCACTCAGTCCTTGAGCCCATCGAATGGTGCCATGGTTGCTGTTCAGGCCCCGCTGGACTCCTGGAAGCATTTGATGGATAAGCAGAATGAATCACACGCGGAAGACCCCGTCGTCATAGCTTGTTACAACAGTCTGCGCAGCTTTACACTTTCTGGTCCTCGCGACGCCATTCATCAACTTTCGTCGACATTAAAAGAAGCAAACATCGAAGTACACATCCTGAAGGTTAATGTTGCATACCATTCTCATCACATGAAGCCAGTAGCTGGTATCTACAATAAGCTTCTACGAAATATCGAGCCCGGAGAACCACTCGACGATCAGCCATCTTTCGTGTCCACCGTCACCGGAAAACCCTTGGATCAACTCGCTGAACTGAGAACTGCAGCTTACTGGAATAAGAATCTTACTGGCTCTGTCAGATTCTCAATCGCCCTGGAGGGAATCTGTACAAAACCGGATACATCATCATGCTACTTTGTCGAAATCGGACCCCACTCCGCCTTGCGCTCTCCTCTCAGCGATATTCTCAAAACTGCAGGGAGAGACGTAAAATCCGAATACGTTTCTGTATTGCGTCGCGATCACGCGGCAGATGTCACAGCCATGCAGTGCGCAGGAAAACTACATACTATTGGGACATGTGTCGATATCTCAGCTGTCAACAATGTTCGCGGTTCCGATTCAAAGCTTCTCACATCCCTCCCTAGCTATCAGTTTGAAGATAAGAAGAGATATTGGCTCGAAGGCCGGACAAGTATCCAATACCGCCAAACCAGATTCGTGCATCACGAGCTACTTGGATCTCGCACACCTGATTGGAACGAACTGGAGGCACGCTGGACGAACCGTATTCTTCTAGACCAATCGCCGTATCTAAAAGATCACGTAATCAACGGATTGTGTCTTATGCCAGCAGCAGGCATGCTAGTCATGGCTATCGAGGCAGTGCGCCAGTTTTACGGCGACGCAGGTGCTGATGCTTCCGGGTACAGAATGAAAGATGTTTCGTTCACGAAACCTATGACATTATCCGAGAATCCACGAGGAACAGAGATACAACTGACACTACGTCCTGGAAGTGTAGATGCGCGAGATACAAAACCAGGAAGTTCGTGGAGCCATTTCTCGCTCTACGTATATGAGAATGACACATGGCATCTTTGCTGCTCCGGCTCTATCTCAATCGCATACGACAACCCAAACGAGACTTCAGCTGTACAGACCGAAAGAGCTGAAAAATTCCTCGCAGCTACAAAGCAGTGCCGCACCGACATTAGCCATGAGGAAATCTACAATGCGTTCAACAAGGCAGGGCTATCCTACGGTCCCACGTTCCGCAGCATGCACGCTGTCAAATGGGATGAGCAGAGTCAACAAGCAACAGGATCAATTGGCCTCTCCGAATGGCAGAAACACGCGAAATTCATGTATACCGATGCCCATTTGATTCATCCCGCTGCGCTAGACACCATCTTGCAGACAACATTTCCCGCCTATTCCATTTTTGCCAAGAATGCGTCTGCAACGACGGTACCTACGGGCTTCACCAACGCGTGGTTCTCAGCCAATTTGCTGCGCGCATCGAACGAAGCAAAGAGTGTAAAAGTGAACGCGCAAGTCAAGGGTTGCGGATTCCGGAACAAGCTTTTTGATGTTACTGCAGCGGATGAGCAGGATCAAGAACTCTACTTCTACGGGGAGTTGGAGACTTCGACGATTGGACGGAGCGGTGCAGCTGCGGATGAAGGAGAAGCACCACCGACTCTGTATCGCATTGATTGGCAACCGGCTACCTTCCCCGAACTAAGTCAGCAGGAGAGAGAATCACTTTACTCTGGCTCAACTGTCTATGTTGTATACAACGAGCGTGACTTTCTACAGAGCAGCTTAGCAGATGTACTTGGAAAAGTCGCACTCTCACACTGCAATGTCTCAATAATCCCGATATCTTGGAGTTCCGTCCCCCAACAAGATGTATCCCAAGCTACTTGCGTGTTTCTTCCTGGACTAGATGGAACACTCTTGCGTCTTATGAAAGATGACGATTTGAGCAAGATCAAGCAACTCCTCTCAACAGCGGACGCACTCATCTGGCCAACGCTTCAACATCCAGCATTGGACCAGAGTCCTACGGAAGGCCTTGTATCAGGCCTTGTGCGCACGCTAGCCACGGAGTCCGAAGACTACCATCTCATCAGCGTTAGTCTGGATTGCGAGAATGAGTTACAGAAGCTCGCGAGTAATATCATGGGAGTCTTAGACGCAAAGCTCGCGGATCAGACTAATGACCCCGAAGATGAGTATTGGGAAATTGACGGCGTTCTCTGTACACCACGCGTAGTCGATGATGCAGAGCTGGCCGCAACGGTACTGCCACAGTCCAAAGACGTTGCGACCACTGTTTCCAAGCCATGGAGTGAACTGAAAAATCCAATCCTCACAATCGGAGCTGCGGGCATTCTCAACACGTTGCACTACGAGCAAGATGATCCCCAAAACGACACGCTTGGAAGTGACGACGTCCTTGTCCAAGTCAAGGCCGTGGGCCTCAACACTCGCGATGTCCAAGTCGCACTAGGCCAAGTCCACGACGACGCCTTTGGCAGCGAAATCGCAGGCATCGTACTGCAAACCGGATCACGCAGCGCGTCCCATTTCCAACCCGGAGACCGTATCTTCGGCATCACACGCAACGGCGTTGCACAAACGGCAGTGAGCAGCTTCAAGCAACTACGAAAGATTCCCGGGGGAATGTGCTTTGCCGAAGCAGCTGCGGTCCCCGTAGCGTTCTGCACGGCTTACTTTGCACTGATGCAAGTTGCAGGTGTCAAGCTGGGCGACAATGTACTGATCCACGATGCGACCAGTGCGCTCGGGCACGCCGCTTTCATGATGTGTATACATCGGGGATGCATGAATATCTTTACAACAGTTGAATCGGAAGAGCAGGCGGATTGCTTACTTCGTTATAGCACTATTACCATGTTGTCTACTTTCGTCACTGGAGACCCAAATCTCGAGTACGAAATCCGGCGTAAGACTGAGGGACGAGGTGTAGATGTTATTTTGGGCTCAACTGAAGAGTTACACAGTTCAAGCGGCTGTATTGCTTCGTTTGGAAGGATTGTTGATGTTGGAGAGAAACATGCTTTTGTTTCCACGGCGAGCCGTCCGAAGGGGAATTCGTTACCAGCGGTGGTGGCGAATAAGAACGTCACGCTCGTCAATTTCAACTTTCAGGAACTAGCGGAAAGCCATTTGTTCGAAGGAATCTTCGAGAATGTCTGCCAGATGATTGTCGATGGTCATACAATACCACACGTACCACTGACCGTGTTTAAACAGAGCGAGGTCGAGAAGGCTTTCCGGGCTGTGCAAGACAAGGAAACCATGGCCAAGGTTGTGATTGAAATGGACAGCGATGAGGTTGTCGATATGGAAGTCGCATCGAGTCATTCCAAGCTACTCTTCCATGAAGATGCAAGCTACCTTGTCGCGGGTGCTTTCGGTGGCATAGGCCAAAGCATTGTCCAGTGGATAGTGCAGCAAGGCGCTCGATACTTGATATTACCATCACGCTCTCCAGTCGAAGGAACCGGGTCCGATCGCGAGCACTTCATACAAGAGCTCCAGGAAAAAGGCGCCATCGTCAAAGCACCAGTGTGTGACATCGCCGACAAGCACCAACTACAAAGCATGCTGGACTTTGTCCGCGACTTCCCAGACATCAAAGGCTGCATCCAAGCCGCAATGGTAATGCGCGACTCATCCTTTGCAAACATGTCAGTCGAAAAGTGGCATCAGTCACTTGCCCCCAAAGTCGACGGCTCCTGGAACCTCCACCAGCTCCTCCCTCCCAACCTCGACTTCTTCGTCATGCTCTCCTCCTCAACCGGCATCATGGGCTCCTTTGGCCAATCAAACTACACAGTCGGCAACACCTACCAAGACGCTCTCGCCGCGCACCGCATGCGCCACGGCCAGCGCGCCCACGCCCTCGCCTTAAGCATGGTAACAGGCGTGGGCTACGTCGCGCAAAACGAGCAAGTCCAAGCCCTCCTCCGTGTCCGCGGCATGCTGGAAGAAGTATCCACACAAGACATCTTCTCCCTCCTCCATTTCTGCTGCGACCCCAGCCGCGTAGATAATAGCAGCGTGGGTTCGCAAATCATCACACCCTTAACTCTCCCTGCGGATCTCCGTGCAATGGGTATCGTGGCTCCACTCGGCAGCACACGCCCCATCTACCACTACCTCGACACGCTACCAGCACGTATCTCCAGCACCGCCGAGACAGACAAGTCGCGGCCCTCGCACTTGCTGTCTGAAGCAAAGTCTCTGGCTCAAGCCACGGATATCATCGTTGGAGCCATCCAAGTGCAGTTGTCTAGCTTACTGGTTGTAAGCAAAGACGATATCGACCCGCAGAAAGCGATTTATCGGTACGGCGTCGATTCGCTGGTGGCGGTGGAGATGCGGAATTGGTTTTCCAAGGCGGTGGGGGCGGATGTCGCGACGGCGGATATTATGAGTGATGTTAGTATTTGGTTGTTGGCGGTCAAGGTTGCGGGGACGAGTCGGTTTGTGAGGGATGAGGTGAAGGAGTAGAGGGGTTGTACTAGGCTTAATGTACTAGGCTTAATTGAGAAGATCAAGTTTGGAACTCTATTGCTCGAAGTGGTAATTGTAGCATGGCTGTTGTTGCTTCAGGTGTTGCTAGAATGGACTTAACGTCCTTTTTAGAATATCACGGGGTAGGCCCATATCAGAACCTTTTCAGACATATTTTTCCAAAACCGGAGATCTGAATCGCATACCATGGCAAATGAACAGGTTCTTGTAAACTGCAAAATAGATTGGCAAGTATAGAATAAGCATGAAAGTCATGAATTGATATCTCTTTAACTTGATAAAAACAACAAAGTACATTATACTAAGCACAGCTTAATCATAGCGGACTGGCATATAACTAATCGTTAACTCGTTGCGAGGAACGTTTCTCATCAAACACGTTAATACACATATCTCCATCCGCGCTCGACACCAGTGTGCTCGGACCAGCCTTCAGCTTCATCGAGCTTCTTGTTCAAGCGCACCGCACGCCACTTGACCAAGCCGGCTGAGACGCAGCAAATCAGGCAGCCGACCAAGATCAAGCCACCACCGAGTCTGTAGAAAGGCTCTTGGGACCTGGGGAAAAAGTAGGGGCTGAACCAGTGGCTGACTTGACTGATGCAGTTGGCAATAGCGATAAGAGCAGCCTTCTTACTACGTGGGGCGGGTACGAGAGTAGTTTCCCAACTGAGCTGAAGATTGAGACCGGAGTAGGTGCCGCTGATGAGAAGGATGAGACCAAAGTAGCGGGCGCCAATGTTGAGGGTTCCGATGAGCATACCGCAGCCTGCAGCGCTGAAGATGATGGGAATCACAATGTGATAGAAGGATTCTTGGAAGCGACCGGAAGTGTAGGCGAGACCGCAGGCAACTCCGTATGCGATGGCGTAGGGTGGAGCTTGGACGAGGTAGGTGGTAAGAGTGTCGAACTTGAAGGTCTTCATGATCTGTAAGGCGGCACGGTTAGTCAAGAGATATTTCAGAAGGATAGTAGAGATGTAGAACTTACCGAGGGCAGGAAGTCCTTGAAACTCTGAGCGGTGACAAGAGCGAAGTGCATCATGCAGAAGAACCAGGTGAAGGGGTCCTTGGCGGCTTCCTTGAGTCCGTCCCATGTTCCACCTAACTCCTCCTCATGACCACCGTTGGATACCTGGACACGGTATTGTGCCATTTCTGACTCCTCCTTTGAAAGCCAGCGAGTGTTGTGTGGCCAAGATGGAAGCGCCCAGTAAGCAATGGCTGCTACGAGAATGGAGACGGCGCCCTCAATGATGAAGAACCATTGCCATGCGTGGAGTTTAAGGAGATTGTCCATGTTCTCGAGGATAGCTGCAGCCAAGAAACCGGACAAGATGTTGGACATGGTGTTTCCTGCGTGCCAGATAGCCATGCGCATTGGGTTCTCTTCCTTGGTGTACCATGAAGAAGTCACTGATCTCTGTCAGTTTCAAATTCTTTCAACCCGTGTCTGGGTGTACAAGCTGGAACTTACTCAGTGTGATACCGGGGAAGAAAGGTGCTTCTGAAAGACCGATGAAGAAACGGCAGACCGCAAATCCAGCGCCGCTTGTCATGGCCGGCATACAGATCGTTCCGATACTCCAAGCCATCATCATGGATGGCAAAAGCCACCTGGGATCCGCCTTGGCAAGCCACAGGTTACCGGGAAGCTGGCCGACAAGGTAACCAACATAGAAGGTCGAGATACCAGTATTCCACTGTGTATCTGACATGTGCAAATCTTCTTGAAGTCCAGCAAGGCGTGCGTTTGAGACATTGATACGGTCGAGATAGCTAGATGCACTGTTAACTTTGCTCACGTGCAGACCAAATTTTCGGGACCAGGGTCTTACTTCATCAAGAACATGAGAGTGATGCAAGGCATTAGTCGCCAATCGAGCTTCTTAACAAGCTGCTTGTTCAATATAGCCATTTGCTCCTCAGTCAAGTCACGGAGCGATTCAAAGCGGGCTTGAATCTGCTGAGGAGTGATTTGGACCTGGCGGTCAGCGATGACTTCCTTGAGTTCGGCATCGGCGCCCTTCTCGTCGATGAAGTCGACAGATCGTTTCTCCGTCATGTTGCTCGACCGAAACGTCTATGTAGCACAGGAGTTGTTGTTATTGTTGTTGAAGGAGGAGCTGGGAAGTAAGATGGACACCCGCGCTGCTGGTTCCATAGTGATGCGATCCATACTGTTATATATATCGAATGCCCAGATTGAATGCCCAGAAAAGAGGCTTGACCATAGTGTATGCAGCCATCTGGGTAGACTTTCCTTGCATGACAGGTGCTGGTGAATCCCCCAGATACCCTACAGGTGCGGGGCCCCGCAAACAACGAACGATTGGGATGGGCTGAGGCTGGGCTGAGGCTTGGCTGGACAAGAAAAACGTTAGTCGTTGGGAAAATCTAATCGTTCAGCCAGACTAGCTGGGATGAGGCCTCAGGCGCCGCCCCTTGTAACGAGGCCAAGACCGGTCTTTTCCCTCGGGAAGCCGCCACACTGCCGTCCCGCGGGTAATGGACAGCACTCTCCTCTTCCCGCCACGGGATCGAGTTGCCGCGGGATCAATCCGGTGTAGGCAGAGGGAACACCAAGCATCCTTCTATCACAAGGAAATGGACAAGTGCAGCTCGTGCAAGGAATTCACCATGGCATACTGATGACAAAATGAAGGCAAAGGACGGCTGGAGTCAGTTGACCCGGCGGTCCTGTCTAGCGCTCACGCTATCGGTGCAAAGTGTGCTTAGCACTGGATTTACCCTTCTTTCAACTATTTTAGCTTTTTTCTTCTTCAGGGAGTGATAGTCACCGAATTCTGTAGCTTTATATCGTAGTAAATACTTCTGGAAGCCTATCAGAAGAAAAGAGATGCATTAAAAGAAGATGTACATAGATATTAATACCAGAGATTTGGGAGAGTGGATTTTAGAGAAGTGGACCTCTGCTGATAGCGCTAATGTAAATCTACAAAAAAGAGAAAGATATTCTGGTGTTCTATGAGATGAACAACGGTACCTTTACTATACTCCTTGAGGAAATTACTGGGTCAGATGACGCTATTCACAGGGCCTTTGAACTCCAGCCTTCAAGTACTTTTGATGCCTTAAAACAGAACAAGAGGATATATTAACGAAACTTAAAAAATGGTATTGGTTGGAAATTATTGGTTGGAAGGTGTCAGCAGATATGCGACCTTCTCATAAACTGTGAAAACAATGCCACCGCTCAAAACCAGCCTGCCTAACCGCATCGTGCTACCGCTCCAGAATCCTCGCACTCCTCCCTTCAACAGTACCGACCGGAAAGCATCCTTTGTGCTCGCACCTCGCGCGCTCTGCGCTTGTGTCTTGATAGTGTCGAAAGGTTGTGTTGCGTAGACGGTGATGACACCGGCGACGGCACCCATGCCAAAAGTAAGTGCGCTGTTCTGCTTGAGGTTTTTCCGCCTCGCGAACTCCTTCAGGACATTGTACGATCCCATGCGAACCGCAGAAGTAGCTGACTGTTTCGCAGTTGTAGACACCAAACCTCGATATAGTCCAGCAATACCGTCGGTTTGTAGAATGACTCTCGAAGCGTGGAAGCCTCCATTGTAGCGTTGCCCGCCGCTCTTCGCGTTGTCGATCAGAGCAGTCTTTATGCGCTCGGTCGGCGTTACTGCAACCACACTCTCGACGGCGCCAGCCAGCATACCAGCCAGCATGCCGCGAGCTGGTGAGAGGACACCGCGTTCATCGGCGAGGCGGTTGCGGATGGAGTCGAAGGAGAGGAAGCGGACACCAGCCTTGAAAGCCGTGCCTACAATCAACGTAGAGCAGCCGGTGTAGATGGCCCTTACGCCATCCGTCTTGGCGACTTGAGAGAGGACGGTAAAGGGATTTTTTGAGCCGCCAGCGCCTACTTGCAGTTGTGCGCGTGTCTTGGCGAATTCGAACGGGTAGGTTGCTGTGGCTTCAACACCTCCAGCGACAGCGCCCGAGAATAACGATACGATGGCAGTCGGGGTAGTTTTCTTGGGCGCTGCTACTTGAGATGGAGTGTTGAGGCTTGTGGAGGTTTGTTTCCGGTCAACCGGATGGGTAGCAATGGCTGCGCTCATGGTGGAAATGGTGCGGTAAGCGCAAACTGTGTAAACTGTGTAGATTGTGTAGACCGTGTAAACTTTTCCATTACTTCTACTTGGCTATCGAGATGGTATATACTACGGTAACTCGAACGCGCGTTCATCATTGTAACACAGAGGTTTCAGAGGGTATCCGTAGGTACGAAGCGGGTACGCATTGCCGGAGGCGCAAAGTCCTGTTCCCGCGGGATCCCAGAAAGCACACAGGGTCTGCTGGGTGGGTTCAGCCCCGTTTTCCGCATTTACATCGGACCTGCAAACGGCGCCGTGTTCGGTAAAACGGAGCTTCTGGTCGTGCATACTTTCTTCCAAGAACTCGGTTTTGCCACCGCAACGCCAATATTCATTCCTCTTGCTTGGCGGTGCTTCGACCCATTTTTTTCTCCTCTTTGAGCGAACTAGAGCCCGGAATGTACATAGTCTCCTCAGCTCTATTCTGGAGGAGCCGCCCCATCACTTGGCTACAGACAATGTGCCTGTTTCCTGGAAATTTTCCACCCACGTGGGGAACATGTGACCATACAGCGGAGATCCGACCGAACAGCTTCCGATTTTTGTCCCAATCCAGGTATACCTCCTGGTTTAAACCTAACCCAAAATGGCTTTGGCACGGGAACCTGAGAACGAAGAGCGAATCCGCTCACCAATCCGCTGTTTACCCGCGGGAAGAAAACACTACCCGTTCGCTACACTACGTAAATCTTGGCAACAAATCGCCTCTATCCATTTTTGACATCCCGCTCACGGGTATCAACAGTACACTACGATGTCTTGGCTTTCGTGACGGACTTGGCATACTTCGACAACCAGGTGTCTAGGACCGGTAGTACATGCACATGGTAGCCGAAGGTCCACACCTCATACGATTGAAGATCAGGTGGCCTCAACTGCATAGATAACGAAGTAGGCAAGTGGAGATCAATTCATTCAACAGGAAGATATATGTAGAGTAAGCAACCGACCGATGAGTAACTTTCAGTATGCCAGTGTCAACGAAAGAATGTGGGTTCCTAGCTCGACAGATGCCAATTCTCGATTTTGCGAATCCGACATAGGCGCCCAACAGATTTGACTTGACAGGCACGCGAGCACATTATCGATTCACCCACAGTATTGACATGCCTAGCGAAAAAAGGCCCCCCCCCCTCAGACGGAGTGGCAACAAAGTCAACAAGTTGTGATTTTATACTCCGCAGTTAGGCGGTAATCATGGCCCCGCCTCCGCAAACCAGCATAGCCAGATAAGAAGAGTGGAGGTATTGCTCTGGGCGCGCGCAGACCCACTGCTCCACATGAATCGAGACGTAATATGGGGATAACGCAATCACATGGACAAACAGAAGCGTTACAGATCCTCGACGGGTTTCCAAACGACTGTTAGACCTATTTTTTTGAGAAGCATGGCTGAAGTCTTTCTTGAATTGACTTGCAAGAATTTTGTCGAGAAAACTGTACGCCACTGATACCTGGCGAGTGGCGATCTTTTTTTTTGGCTTGATTGAATGCAGTGACTTTTGCGGGCTACTATATCGCAAGGGGGCTAGATATAGGAATATTCTCGGGGGAAAAAAGCTACAGTTAGTTTAATCAGGGAGAGAATTCCAAGATGACTTCTCCCAGCACGAAATACTGAATGTACCTTACTGCGAATCTCAAAAATTGATGAAAAAAATAGGAATGAGTTGATAACAATCTCTACGCATTGAGATCGATCGGGGATGATGAAACCTAGAAAAATGATTATGAAAAACGCTGGATTTATCACGCAGATAGAAGATATTCCAGTTGAATACTTGTGTGAAATAAAATAACTAAGGAACTTGGCTAAACCAAGCTGTCTTTTTGAATTTATTAAATAAACGTTAACTAACTAGTCTATGTTATTTGATATCGAAGAAAGTCTAAATGCAACAGGTTCTATGCTGAAGTCTGGCATGTATTCAGATCACCTGTTTGAAGGTACTCAAGCTTGGAATCGCCCACTATAAAATCAAAGGTAGAAGTTTCGGTTTGATTGTCGAATTTCCTTTCAACAGTGTAATATACGTATCCAGCTTTCTCTTGAGAGGTACGCTGCATCGGGAGCACGACTGGGGTCAACTTAGGAACAACATTTCCTGGGACTCGCGTCCTCTCGACCACGTGAATTTGTGGGGTAGCTCCCTTGGCCAACAGAGTCTTTGAGATAGCAGCAACAAAGGTCATATCGATGCTCTGATCGGGATGGAAATTGGCGCACGTCTGTGCTGATTGCCAAAGCACATCGCCGTTGACAGGGTAGCTACCTGTTCCGCCGTTGTCGTAGATTTTGCCGTTGACGCGGATTTTAAACGAGTCAAAAACGTCGCTGGCGTTGAGCGATTGGAAGACTTCGAACCATTGAAATAGCTCCCTCTGGTAGCCGCTCGATGTTCCCCCCATCATTGTGGCCATCACACCATTGATCTCCTCCCCTAGAATGCCATCGTGCTTGATGGGAATGATAGATGCGTTGAGAGATGCGGGATCAAAACCGCTACCTTCTGAGATACGGATACGGAGGCGGAGGCTGAAGTCTACACCTCCGTCGTCATTGACTTCGTATTTCACAGGGTATGGCCTGACGTCTGCTGGCTGTAGGGGCTCGGTGAGCGTGACGTCTCCCGGGACGAGATTTAGCATGCGTGTAAAGACATCCTCGCACTGCAACTTGAAATAAGCTGGATCTGCCAGCTTTCTCATGGTTTTGTTATCATCCGAAGCGAAGACACGCTTATCCGAGTTCAATGTATCGTTGGCGTTGCGGACTAGTGGATTTGTGGTGGAGTTGTTAAGGTATTCCACCACCACTTGGTTGTCCAAAACATCTTTGGTGGTGTCAAAACTGGCTTTGTTCTCTTCGCTAACAGGACCAGAGACAATTTCAGGGTGGTCGACCGAGTGGACGCCACCAATGCTGTGCCCACAAGCAATCAAAGTGATCATATCGACTAGGGAAAGTCAGCTTTCAGTCAATCTACGAGATGGCATACGACGGCGGATTTACCTTCACTGAGACTAGCAGTTGCGAATCGCTGGCGGGTGGTCTCGAGGCTTGTATGGGCCTCGGGCACTCCTTTGATACCGGCTTCTATCGCATCTTTCCGGCCCAGCCTTAGTGGTACGTGCATGCCCGCACAACGATCCACTGACATAACTAGAGCCATTGCGAGAAGGTCTGACATCGGGGTGCGGATATCGTAGCCGGCAGCCATGTCCGATAATGTGTTGTTGAGTGCCTGGCCAAGGTTCTCTGGTCGTTCAAGCTCAAATTGGATCGAGGCGTCCAGTCCTCCAGTTTTCTTAGAGGCATCGTGTGTCACAGAATCGTGGAAGGCGGTTCGTACCCACTCCGCTGCCTTTTGTATACCAGGTGCACCCGCGCCAAAATCGCACGTCTGAACTTCTGTCTTGATGTAAGTTCTCTGTCAGACCATTGTTATGGAAAAGGCAGTGCGCACGATCAGATATTTGGCCGATTTTAATGTAGCCGCTTTGTAAATATAACAGGTCCTCGGTGCGGTCGTATTGGCTGGGCCAGACGTACGCCTGATAACTGGGCGCAATCAGCGCGAGACCGATTGCGAGGTTGCTCTTCATGATGTCCTTAGGTTTGTGCTGTAGAGTGATGGAAACGAAAGACTGGGGAAAGATGCTCGGAGACGACGTAGTTCATTAATTAGCTATATATGTACATTTGCCGACTAGGATGACGTTCAGGAGCAAACGGGCAAATAGATTACATCCGTGTCAGAACTTAATCAAGCTTGGTGTCACCTATCATGTTAACAGTGGGCGTAGTGACATCGTATTCTGGATACGAACAATGCAGTTATGGTAGTGCGATGAATTGAGATTCGATGAGCGGCTTGAGGAACGGCCCGGGGGCTGCATCGTTCAGAGAACGGCCTTTGATTGCTGCAATCTTATTTTGGGTGCAGGGGAAAACGCTAGGATGAGACCGGTCTAGACATGATTAGCTTTCTATCGCTAAGTTGATCAGCCCTAAAATTACCCACTCAAGCACGTAGCGAGTATTGGCTCCAGTCCGCCTTCTTTCGGCGGAACTAGGTATCACCGGCACCGTACTCCAGGCTGTCAGCAGCCTGAGAGTCGCGTGCATGTATCTCACCAAATCTTTTGGAGCCTGGAACTTAGACCTTTCGGTGAAATGGAGACAATTTTCTTCTTCATGATCATCTTCGTAGCGCAAAGAAGACTGTAGTCACTTGGTGGATGGTGAATAGTGTGCCAGGGCGGGGAATTGCTACGCTGGACAGTGAAGGTCGCCCCTGTAAGTGGAATCTCAGAGTAACATCGGCTTCGACCGGTTGCTTCCTTTCCCCCAGCCTCAACCACTTGAGCTATCTAAGGAACTGACTCTACATGGGTCTATTCCCACAGGGGTACCTTTTCATCCACAACACGACGAACAGGGTATAGATTGATGCGTCGCTCTACCTACTTAGTACACCATATCTATAATCGTATTTTGCCCAGCCAGTTAGCGCAGTTTAGACCCATAAATCCCCAAATCAAGGAGAATTAAGCCTTCTATAGAATCGATCTATAGTTCTTTAGACTGCCACCTTGTAGATCGCAGACCTAAAAAAAGAGTAGCTATGCTAGAGCCAAAGTCGCATTCTAGTTAGCACAAAGAACGTTCACCACCTTAATGTTATTAGCCATGCAAGATACAATCGCAAACACAGCGTTTATCCACATTAAGACTATTTTGACCTCAATTGGTATCCAATAGGTGCTGAACAGCTTTCTGCGCTTCTCCACAGTACTGCACAATGAGCGCTATGATGCAATGACATGGTCCAATAAGCTTTGCATATGCAAGCTTCCTTTAACTGTCACGCGGAACAATCTAGTAGTTGACATGCCACTTGGTGTCAAATTAAGTACTACATCCTGCAGAAGTGCCTATCCTAAAGTAGTGCACTGCCACACCTTTGCCACGTGGAACATTCCATTGAAGTAGCGAACGACTAGTGTGAAGACTATCGCTGCTCATCATTACTCGTGTTGTAAATCATATTTTGCCAAGCACATAGCAGTGGGTTCCCGCGATTTTTGATAGAAAAGCAGCTGTCCCAGCCAATCAACTGCTGTATTTCAATGATGATCAAGCAGCCACTAGGATTATGACAAAAGGACAGCTACTTGTGCGTAAAACTTTAGAAATTATGCTAGCTAGTCTGCTTAGGCCTTTTTTCGCATTGCATTGCTCCTAGTTGAAAACAAAAACATGGGATTTACAAAACCAAATACATGCGCATCAAATACTTGTTTCAAGATCAGGCAGGTGTCCCCCTGCAAAAATCCTGTGAGGCTCAATAGCTCTACTTTTGCCCAGGCGCAGGATTCTGTCGGCAGACGTGAATGGAATAGTCTCCAACTTAATATCTTTTTTTAGGTGCACCAATCAATCTTCTCCCAAATAATCACCACCACGATTGCCGCGCACGGAAACCACATCGACAGAGTATATCCGCCATTTCTCCACCATGCAGTTACGTTGGAAATAGTGGGCCAAGTTCGTGAATACAAAGAAAGATGTGCTTGACACGAGATGCCAAGGCACAATACGTACGAATACATGAACTCATCGCTAAGCTTCGTTCCCTGGTTCCTTGCCCAGACGACGAATTCGGTTACTCTCTTCCTTAAGCACTCTTGAACGATCATGTGTACCCATTCATTGCTGATCTCCTCGGCAACGCCGAACGTACACCGTAATTGTAAGTTGAATCGTTCACATCCCCTTAGTAAACTTAATTTATTGAATACCATATTTGGCAATGGTTTTACCTACATGTTTTCCATGCGACTTGGCGTATCATTCTGAGGTAGCACCACAGTGTCACGCTGCATAACTCCACTAGAAAAAAGTTGATCATGCCACTTACCCCCTTTGTAACGTAACAAGTCTATAACCCTGTCTTCTATGGCACGCGGCTCGACTATTTAAGTGCTATCTTTGAGAGAGTAGGATTTTAAAAGAATTCCCTTGTCTTTGCAGAAGTCAAAAAGAGTGGAGTGTTGAAGGTAAGCATGTGTCTCGATCTGATTGTCAGCTACAATGAAGTTAGTCGTGGATAATGGGTTTTTTTCCGCGAGTAATTAGCAGTAATTTCAAGAAACATATTGTTCCCAACGAAAGATATCACATTTCTTATGGGATCCGCATGGTTGATAAGAGGGATAAGTAGTATAGAGTTTTCGCTAAGTCAAGATCAATATGTCTTATAGAAAGAAATACCATGATGCAAAGTATAATAAGGTGTTGCTCGTCACTGTAATTGAACGTCGATATCCTTCATTTGAAGAGAGGTGTGACTTCATTCCCTTAGTTCCTTGGACAAAGTCAGACACAGGTAGTGTCATTTACCCGATGCTGGTATACATAATAAGCACCAGATCATGGGTATGAATGATGCTTCAACAGAGAAGCCTATAATTAAAGCGCCAGTCTAACCAAGTAACTTTGAACATATGGGAACAATGTGTGCTTAGCTTCCCATAGCTAGTACACATACCAATCGTATTCTACAATACTGTAACACATAACGGCCGATACTTCGATAGTAAATACGATCCAAACTTGTGCTTAGGCCTTGATAGACTGTGTTATTCTTGGGCCCGGACGCCTTCTCGTGCGGAGTCTGGCGAGAAGGTGACCGAGTTGACGGAGTAGCGATGGCCATTGAGAGTCGAAAAGCAGGCGCTGCTGCGTTAGACTATACCTTCACATTTGAACAACGTCAAGTGAGAAATACAATTGCTGTCATTCTGATAGGCTGAAGCTTTCTTGTCAGCGTCGTTTATGCGACCCGCATACTCCACGGTGGAGATGTTTGTGGCTGAGCGGGGCTGGTGGCTGAGCAGACAACCAAAACCGGTCAACCACGTTTCAGCCCGTACGTACGTATGCCTTGACTACTTGGCTCCCATTTCTTCCATTCATATCTCTAATGACTACCGCAACAAAGGGTGCGAGGATTAACATGACGGCGCAATGAAAGCTTCTCCCCAGTAGACCTTGTACGTAGGGTTTTTCGGCTAGCTCTTGCGACGATGGAGGCAGTATGTCTGGACGTTCGACCACCCCGCCCATTTCTCTAACATTTCGAAGATTGGTGCTGTCGCCAGTATATTGCAGGTTGCCCAAATCGGAACACAGCTTTCAATCGGGTTATTTCAAGTTGCAGATGCTATCGCTTCGGCCAACCAGGTAGGAGCTTCACTCAAGACTTCGATAGTTCAAGCTGACACACACGCAGGAGACGAGTTACATCGCAAAAGACATTGCTCTCTTCTGTCAGGTTCTCAAGGATCTTGCCAAGGCGATGGAATTTGGCCGAAAAGCTCAACTATTCAGACAGGATGCCTTTGATACGAGCATCAAGATCGTCGACGAGTGCAAGCGTGTGTTTGCTGAGATTGAGGATATCCTGAAAAAAGCGACCAAGTCTGACAATCCGCTCGCCAGTAGATTTCGCCTGCCTACTGGTCACAAGATCATGTGGATCTTTAGGAAAGGAAAGGTTGAATTCTTTCGCCGACTTTTGGAATCGCTTAAATCAACCATACTGGTCGAGCTTGCGGTTTTGAATTATGCGATCAAAGTGACGTCGCATCTATCGTAGGTCTAGATGCTTTGGTTTTGGAACGCTATGCTTACGAAAACAGAAAGGATACTGTAGACGTCGACGAGTTGTTGGCCCTCAAGAGTCTGGTACTTGCCAACGAAGCGGCCAAGCAAGAGTTTCACCATCAAGCAGAGAGTAGTGGAGAGATGGTGAACGAGACAGCACTATCTAGCAGCGGAGTATCGGCATGCTCGAGACAGTCTAAAGTACCCACACTTTCTTTATCAGCAGCTGATAATGAACCTGCACCTACCGCCACAAGTCACGGTCAAGCCCCGAGGACCGCAGAAGCTACAAAACTCGCGCCTTCATCTCAATTCATCGTTTCAAATAGTGTCTGTCCGTACTGGTCTCAAATTGATCGGTTGGAGTTGGCTGCCCAGAAACTGGAGTTGGCCAAATGGGAGTATTCTCGACTTGAAGAAAACATTGCTCTGGGCAAGGCGAGAGGATCAATTGATTCGGAAATGAGGCACGACTTTCTGATGGATAGAATAAAGAATGGGTTAACAAAATTTGGAATGAGAGAAGAACTTGTCGATGCGGCAATATCTACTCTCAAGGCTAACGGAGCTGGTCCAGTACCTGAACGAATCCCCATCTATCCAGTGGTGTCCTGCGACTCCGAACAACTTGCGCATCTCCGATCTATGGGTCTTGCTGATCTTACAAGCACAGTAAGTTTAATTGCGACTGTATACTAGCTTCTGTGTTTGATTCGTTGCAGGACCACTCAAAAGAGGTCGTTATTCTAAGGTGGCTACCGGATATGTTTGTCGATGTTCTTTACGAACACACCCAGGATCTTCTCGAAAACTCTGGTGTACCGAGACAGAAGATCGTAGAAGCTCCAAGAAGTCAAGCTTCCGAACAATATGTAACTATGGGCCGTGAAGAAAATCACCCCCTGCTCTCTACCGATCAACAACCCCAAGACATAGATGTAAGTGAAAGTTACACGCCATTGAATCCAAGGCAAAACTAAAGCGAGTAGGAACCCCTGCGAGGCAAGAAGAGAAGATCTCAGTCCCTTGGCGATGCACATCCTACCAATGTCTCTGGAAAGCGGAAAGTTCAGTGGGACAGCCATACTCCTAGAGCTCTCGACGAAGAAAACCACCCAGAAGATATTATTGCGCAGAACGCCGAATCCGAGCCTGAACTTGCTCGAGATTGCCCACAGTCCGGGACCTGGGACTTGGATCAACTGGACTCAATCATGGGACTAAATGAAGATGATCAAAAATTCGATTGTGACGACTTCACATTGGATTACAGTCGAGCTTTGTCCCCGTTCGATGGATTCGAAAGCCCAGGCAATGAGCCATCTAATCAAGATCACATTATGGATGGCGATCCGATCCTGGTCCCGGAGTGGGGAAAAACCGGACATGCATTGGGTAAAGGGCAAAAGCCAGAGCCTGATAGTGGAACATCCTTCTTTCCACCGACGGTGCTACCAGAAGATGTGCCGGTTTCAGAAAATCGACCAACACTCATAGATCCAGCAAATCGCGATCTTTGGATTCCTTCTATTGAACAGTTAGATGAGGATCGGCATCGCGAACTCACAAAAGATTTGGTCAGGGATTGGCTTAACAAACACGACTTACAGTTCCACGCTGAAGCTGGCACCCAGCCGAACATTGTTCCCGACCCCTTGGTGCCCACTCAGGAACCGGAAGCCCCATCCACAGCAGTGCAACTCATAAGGCCCGGACAGGGTCACGATCAACCAACACCCGCCCAAGTGCCAGAGACCGCAAACGCATCAATGCAGAAATTTCGGGACATGTCAAGCGACACTTATCAGGCTTCCCTCGCCGTAACATGGGGCACAGCCTCCGTTGACAGCAATTACGACCTTGATGCGTATTTGGAGAGGCGCAAGAAAGGGATTGAGGGCCGCAAGGATTTCTTCATGGATGCTGAGGAAGATAAGTCTCTCCAAGCTGTTCAGGAGCTCCTATTGAAGTGGACGACTGTGGACGATCCTGTTGTTTGGGAGAACAGTAGCAAACAACTGAGACTACTTACTCAGGGGCCCTGAGAGCTTTTATTGTTGAATAGCTTTCTAGGTATACTTATATTTCGAACATACTACCTGGAATATTATATTAGAGAATATATATTGAGAGGACTAAACCTACTCATGCTTTAAGGTACGATCCGGTCGTATCGAGCTATTACAAAAATTCTCATTTCCCATCTTAGTCGACTGAATTTAAATATCTCTAGTAAGCGGTAAGTTTCTTTGGAGAACGAATGCATTACTAGCATATGTCATCCCGTTAATCTTCATTCATCTCCACCTCCACCAGTGTCCACGAGTATCACGTTTTCCCCATCCGTCAGCGCAGTTTTCACAGTGCCTCGAGCTACAAACTCTCAGAGGGATACTATTGGGCCTCAGAGCTAGATTATACGCAAAGCGAATGCGCTGTAATGCGCACTTGCATGGCTGTAATAGCAAGATACAAGGGGCAAAGTTCGAGTGGTGCGTTTTTGTAAGATTGTGGCTGAGATGACGCATGGGGTATGGAATGCTTCGAAGTGCCATTCCGCTTATGATAGATACCATGCTTACTGTAGATGCCCTAGTACATAAGCTCTAGGAATTGCCGAGTTGGATGCCCGTGTGGGTGGCGACGGAAGCAGTCACGGCAATTCCGCGCGCCGATGCTTATTCTGTGGCTGCCAGCGTGATATGTGCACTAGAGTACCCTCTAATCGCATCTTTTTCTCATTCTGCCCTGAAAACGCTTACCGCAACCAATTCCCGACTTTCTCTGACGACGACGTTGACATCACGTTCTCGACCTGCAAGTTTCGCGATACGATCTTGTACTACCGCCCATTAAGGCGATAGAACTAACAGTACATAATTATAGAGTCAGGTTGGTGCCTGTTCAGTTCCATCTCGTTTCTTTCTGACATATCGGACGGGGATTTCGTCAGAAAACGGAGATGGAAATGGCGTCGTGTTCGGTGAAACGGTCTGGATGCCAGTAGCTGGAGCTCGATTTTGTGAATGCAACACTGGTATATGGAAAAAGCCCTACACATCTAGCGCAGTTTTAATGTACGAGTGTCCCTCTTCGAGTTAAGCAGAGCCCCATTTCCCTGTGACGTAGATCTTAGGATCTCTAATAAGAATTAAGGTTTCCGATTAACCACGTGACTAGCCCTTTCTGTCTTCTATGACCCCGAATGGCAGCCAAACGAAGACAGAAAACGGAGCAATCGAACAGGCCCTGACCATGGGCGAAAAAATGTCCCCAACCTATCAAGAGTGCGTAAACGAGAGCGTCCGACTCATTCTCCCATTCCTTAATCTCCAATCACATCCGAGAGTTTAAATAACAATCTCACTATTACGGGTAGCCAGCGCATCCGACACCCGTACTCACTCATCTCACTCACCCCCACACGATCCAATCTCTACCCCGGATACCCGCATGAATTTTACCCGAAATCTCCACTAATAATTCTGTATCGCCAGAAAAAAATCACAGTATCTTCTATTATTACACAGTAATTGACCTATCGAGTGGAATGAAGCCTCTCAAACCTCATTACCGCAGCTCGCATAGTTACACCGCGTCTCTATGCTCCAAGCTTTGCGAAACAATGCCATGGCAGGCTGACAAGCAGCGTGCATCAACACGCTTTATCATATCGGGGGGTTCTGCATGTTGCATTGATCAAGCTGCGCAGTACTCTCTATCGACAATGCAGCAGAGCCGTAACATAGTAACTCAATCAGTACACGATTCCTCGGACTTTCTATCATCTGCCTATCCTCTTGGACTCCCTATCCTAGTCTCTCCCATCTCCGCAAACATCCATAAACAACGTCACCGCATATAATTAGCAACAGAAGGGGGGTGGATCGCTAGCGTACACACTTTCACCCCCCATGTTTGTAGTACTAGACCTTTTTTTTTCTCTCACCGTCCACCCTCACAACGTCCGCGACATCCTACAATCGTATAAGGCCGCAACAAAGCGGGGTAAAAAAAGAAGAAAAACATACCCGCGTACATTTCCCAACGCACAAAGGACCGTGCCGTCATCTTCTACGCCTACGCCTTTCGCTTATCCATTGATCTCAATACTTGCCCTGCTTACTGGTATAACGCGTATTTCCAACCGTACCGAATAAGCTTACACGTTTAACTGTCTTTTAGCCTGCGACTTCGCCTCCCTCTCCCCCCTGGCTCCCCCAGACGGTGCGAATTGGTAATAGGACCGAAAGGCGTTTATTTCTTCAAATTCCAGAACGTCGGTTTTTTTTAGTGAGTACATGGTGTGCTGCAGTTACCTTATAGGCATAATTGGGAGTGGGAATACGGGAAAGCTGTGTCAAGCGAGGGGTGGCACACGTACGGTTTGGGTTGTTTGTTTGCGCCGGGGAGGTGAGAGGGTGTGTATGGTAAAGTGCTATGTATAGGAAGCTGGGGTTGAGCATGAAAGAGACAGGGAGAAAGGGTAGGGGCAATAAGAAGCTATTCAATGCGACTTTTTCATTTTTTGGTGCAAAGAGAGAGAAAGGATTTGAAGGGGAAGGTAGGTGTGAAGCACAAGAGACTTGGCTGTAATACTTACACGAATGATCGAATGTCAGTACGGTACGGAGTAACACATCATGCCGTGGCTGGCGCTAGCGTAGACATGTTTCTCGGGCCGTTTGATATTAAGGACAATTACAGGGGTGAAGGATCAGGACAAATCAGTAGAAACAACTAACTGAAATCGGGAACCGTTGTGGCTAGCGCTTCCCCATCATGCAAGATGGAGGAACCGTGCGTTGTTTCGTAGGGCCTGTTCAGAACATCTCAGCGGCAGCACGACTCGGGTTTGCGAATAGCACTTAGCAAGTACGTATGTAGTATGCCCAGCAGAGTGTGTCTAATGCCCTCGTCTCGGCGGCTCGTCGGGGTGGCTCGTCGGGTCTTTGATGATGGATAGCAGCTCACTCACCATATAAGAAATGGAGAATCCCTCTCCAGAATTCACTCTCCACCCCGAGAACTACCAGATTCAAACACCCCCCGAACCAACCCGAACCAACACCAATCCTCAACATGCACGCCAGCTCCTTCATCGCTCTCGCCCTCGGTGCCACCACCGTCTCTGCGGCCGCTGTCGCTATGGACGCCACCCCCGTCTCTTCGGCCCCAGTCCCCAACTCTTCGCCCGAGCAAAAGTCGTGCGATCCGGCCTGCCAGTTCCCCAAAAGCCTTGACTGCCCAGTAAGGGGCGGTGTTCACATCGATCAGAAAGATCTTATCGATGCGGTTAAGGCAGGCGACAGGTCTCAACCACCGCGTGAGACCAGTGCAGCCAACCTTGCTACGAAGTATTGCAGTGGGCTCAAAACCTACCCTCTCTGGATTGTAAGTTTCACTTTGAAGCGCAATGGCTAGCATCTGATGGAACTCGCCATGCTAACGTAGAAATCTGCAGACTGGTTTGCCCAACAATGCTGGCAGTGTTTACTATGCCGCTTCACCCAGCGGTACCTTCTACTATTGCGGCACTACTTCAGGAAGACATCCATCAGGCTGGCCCGACCAATGCAAGGAGAACTTCTAGGTTTCGGTCAGAGATATCTGTATATACTTGAAAGCTGTCCCATGAATGTTTTTGTACATAGAAACCAAAGTGTCAATGTAGCGCTTCCCTTCCAGATGTAGTCAACAGGAGAGTCATTGTGATTGAGTGCATGATATGCCATGGCCTACAAGGCTTCGTTACTATTATGGTTCCCAGGCTATCAATTAGTCGCAATAGTCCAATTTTGTCCATGGACTCGGTTGTCCGAAAAACAAGAAATATCTTAGAAGTCAACAATGAGAGTACTGCCAGCAGTACTACGTACCTTGCTACACGTGGTCGTGAGTGACGCAGAATCAAGGACGCCTGCTAAGTTGTCGGATCAAACGCAGTAGCAAAGTTGAGCAAATTGATGCGAGAAATGAGACAAGCTTCTTGATATGGTATCGAGCTATGTTGGTCATGAAAACTACCCTTGTAATGTGACGCCAGACTCCAGAAACGGTTTTTTTACTTGCAAGGCCAAGCCAGTCATTAGGCTGTCGCTGTCGGTTGATGTCGATGAGGTACCGGGTCCCGAGAGTCGCTCTACTCGTCAACATCCATGGCCTCAACACCGCGGCCGCCGACCTTCATCTTCATCTTCCTCTTGCTCTTAGTCTTGGGCAACATCTCTTCCTCGACATCGCTAAGCTCGCTCTCTTCCGCCTCAAGCTCCTTCCTCCTGGCAGCAACCTTGTCCTTGATTGTCTGGACATCAGGCTCGCCTTGCATTTGCTCGAGCTCCTCCTTGGAGAATCGCTCGCTGGGTGGCAGCAGGTGCTGGTTTTCCAGGACCAGCTTTCGGTCTTCCTCGCGCTGGCGCTGCTTGTTACCACGCATACGGGCCTTGTAGAAGGCGCGCTCTCTTCTAGCACGGATTTCGGATACACGGCCCATAGCCTTGAGTGTCGTCTGGACAAGGTCGCGGTTGTAGCGCACAGGTACGTTACGGCGCTGAGCAAAAGTGAGGGTAGAATCGACAGTCATTTCCTTGCCGTGCGCGCGACGGAAGCTCTTTGTCCAGGCCAGCTTGCGCGGCTGTAAAAAAAAGCCAAGTCAGCATGTGTGGGATAAGCGCATGGCATGAGGCGTGCTTACGTTGCGCTTCATCTTAAAGTTCTTGTGGCATTTGCTCTTGCAGAAGCGGAAGCTCTTGGCGTCATTTCGCACTGTGCGCGGTCAGAAGAGGGTCGTGGTGGCGCAATTGCAGAGGGTATGCATACCAAAGGTGATGCCCTTGGACGGGTAGACGGGGCTTGAGCAGAAGTAGCCTGGACATGTTAGTATCGTTGTTGATAAGCGCCAATGTAGAATGTATACATACACGTCTCAATTCTCATGGTGACAGCGGGGGAGTGATTGGAGGAGGTGGAGGTAGTGGTGGTGGTGCAGCAAAGGGCAGTATGCCGGCCTGGCCAGAAATTTTGGGTGGCGCGTGCACCCCAGGGCCAATTGCATCGCTCGTCGCCCGAGGCACCTCCGCAGATTCCTCGCCCGCCTTTTCCCTCGACATTATCGACATCAACTCGATCGCCCCGTCTCTGCCGCGTCCTCGCTCGTCCTCGTCGTCCAGTCTCCGCCTACATTGTACTCTCAAACACCACTCTGTACATTGTCTGCGCCTGGATCCCGTAGCACCCGCCCCACCCGCTGCACCAACCAACTACCGCGTATTCTCATCTCTCCCCGCACAGGACCAGCATGTCGGCCTGGGTGTGGATATTAGGCGCAGGTGCCACTGCCTTCTTCGTACGTCCTCCCGTATCATGTGCAGGCCTCGCATAAAGGCAATACTGACCCAAATGAATAGGGCCGCGCAGCTCTCGTTGCTCTACGGAGATCAGGTGGGGGCGCTGGTGCTCTGGGGCGCTCATACTACAAGGGCGGCTTTGAACCCAAGATGACACGGAGAGAAGCAGCGCTGATATTAGAGCTGCCGTAAGTCGGTCTGCATGTGTGCTTTCGCATGCTAACAAACAACAGCGAACGAGGTATCACAAAAGAACTCCTGCGGAAGAAGCACCGTTCACTGATGCTCCTAAACCACCCCGATCGAGGCGGCAGCCCTTACCTGGCTACCAAGGTCAACGAAGCAAAAGAGTTGTTGGAAAAGGAGGTCAAATAGAAGGACCCGACGACTGTGAATGTACCCACTATCTGTACTATTATATTACGACAGCACTGTCGACATCGGCATCAGCATGGCGTTGGACTGAAAATGATCGGCGTTCAAACCACTCAATCCGCCCCGTGTCCCGCTCTGTTAGCGTCCGTGCCAGCCTATTCTCCTCTCATTCGAAACATTGCGCTGGTCAGAACAATCTGTTTGCTGCCCTTGGCCTGTTTCGTGTTCCCTGGCACGTTGTCTGACACTCGCCCACTGTAGCCAATCATACTTGGCAGCCGAGATGAATTGTGGCATGGCTAAATCTGCAACGATTGCAACTATAATGACGATATTGCTATACGATCCCCACAAAGACTTGCACCAATATATATTCCCCAGCGCTCCGGCTTGTACTTATGCACTCGGTATTTGTCCCTTCTCTTCCCATACTTGTTCCGCCACGATGCGGCTTTTGACAACCGTGACCTCGTCACTTCTCCTAGTCGGCGTATCGGCTCACGCACGCATCGAGAAAATTACAACATCAGCTGGTCTGGTTTACAATGGATGGGATCCCGTTTCTTCTGAAACATTGACACCGCCTCGTCCATTGGCTGCATGGTCAGCCGCGAACATGGGCAACATCTTCGTGGCCCCCTCACACTTCAATACGTCAAATATTACCTGTCATGATAACGCCATACCTGGTGCACTTCATGTCAATACAACTGCCGGCGACACATTGCAGTTGAAATGGAATGAATGGCCAGTCTCCCACGTCGGCGCAGTCATGACATACATTGCCAAGTGCAACACGACTTGTTCAAAAGCAAACAAGGACACCTTGTCCTGGGTCAAGATTGACGAGCTGGCATGGCTCAACAGTACTGGGTGGGACACTTTGGAATTGGGTGGCACATGGGCGACGGACGTACTCATTGCCAACAACTTCACCTGGGAAATCAAGATACCAGAGGTGCTGGCAGCAGGCTACTACACCCTGAGGCACGAGCTCCTTGCACTGCACGTGGCAGAGCAGCTGGATGGTGCACAGGCGTACCCGCAGTGTATAAACTTGCGAGTAGACAGAGCGGCAGGTTCAAAGGCAAAGCATTTGAAAGGGGGTGTACTGGGGACCAATCTGTACAGGCCAACAGATGCGGGTATACTGGTCGATGTCCATAAGAAGTTGACTGGATACGATACTCCGGGTCCAAAGCTATGGGAGTA
Organism: Bipolaris zeicola 26-R-13; assembly: GCF_000523435.1. Taxonomy (NCBI): domain Eukaryota; kingdom Fungi; phylum Ascomycota; class Dothideomycetes; order Pleosporales; family Pleosporaceae; genus Bipolaris; species Bipolaris zeicola. Next base: position 94,822 of record NW_006912136.1, read on the forward strand.
CGCGAGTCCATTACAACAGCCATACCAATGAAGTTGCAACGGGCAGAATACATATTGCTTCATATGTACACATATTCATTCATCCATACATACACACATACTACATACAAAGCGACAATACAATAGCGCAGGACGTGGGGCGAACCAGTGCACGGTTGCCGGCGGCTTATTATGTACTCTATTTTGCGCCATGACGCACGTCCAAACAAACTCGTCTCCCCATCACAAAGACTTGAACTTCTTCTATCATCAGCCCCCCGTCGCTCATTCCCTCTCCCCTCCCACCCCACTTCACCCAGTCCTTTTGTTCTCCCTCGCCCATTGCCGCCAAACTTCATCGCTACAACAAAAAAGGCGCACAATGGCACCAACCAAAGTCATTGAGCGCGAGGCGCCAGAAGTAGTGACTAGGTCGCACGCGCCGGTGCGATCGCGTCTCCCTACCGCGCTGCGCGTGCCCATTCTTATCTGCCTGAACTCGGGCATCAACATGCTGCTGTGGGAGTTTGCCTCGAATTTCCTGAGCCCGGAGCTCGGGGCCATCAGCAAGGTGCCGCAAGAGGACGATGTCACGTCGTTTTACTCGCCTCATGCGCGTCTCGCCATGCGCTGGTTGACCGTGTGCATGACGTGGTACTTGAGCTACGACTGTAAGAGCGCGTCCAAAGAGAAGAATACTTGCGCGAAATCACTGCTAATGCTGTATGCGCAGTCTACGATGTCTCGGCCCTCGTTGTCCTGATGCACGCGCCTTTTGCCTATTTGCTCACCACTTTTTACAATATCACGCCTTTGACCGCGGCCACCAACATCTGCATCGAGGTCATTTCTTTTGCGCTCCCCACGTACCTTTTGCGCCCACGCTCCCTCGCCCACAAGAACAACGCGCCTCTGCGCAACCGCTTCTTGCTCGACAGCTACCAAGTCCAGCTCTCAAGCTTCATGCTCGCAACCGGCGTCTACGTTGTGCTTCTGTGGGGCGGCCTGAAGACTGGCGTCTTGAACACTTTCCTCGTCCAATACTTTGACATTCCCACGCTCGAAGTCGCCCATATCGAGACTCCCTTGTCTCTTGTGGTTAAGACGTTTATTGCTGGGTTCGCCGCCAAGGCTTTTCTTCTCAACCCATCATTTGCTGCTCAGCCGCTTTCCGAGAACCAGACGCCTGGCGATACTTTTGACCCGGCTACTGCCACGCTCTCTCAGACTCTTGAGTACAACTTCTACAACTATACTCAAAGGACCCGCACTCTGATTCAGCAAACGCTCATTCTCAACTCCTTTTTGTTCATCGCCACCGTCCAACGGAGTATGACGCTCGTGGGAACCGACATCATTGGCGCTGTTGGATATGCGGGTGTGTGGGTCGCGGCCAATACTCTTATTGCCCTGTGGTTTGGTTGGGTTGGCGACACTAGCGCGGATTACGAGCCTTTGTAGAGCATTTGGGGGGAACGGAGAAGGAAAATTAGGTAGGGAAGAACAATCCTGGGAGGTGTTGCCATCATGTCTCCATATAACTGTATTTGTCACGTGTTTTCATATAGGGACACACGGTCGTGTCGGCGTCGCATCGTTATTCATAGTTTTGTTGATACCAATTATTTGTTCTATTTTCACTCCCTTCCTCTCTCTTCCATCTCACTCCACATAAAACACCTCTTCCATCTGTCCCCACCACCCGGGCCCCTTTGCGCTCCCCTGCGCCCCCTCCACAGGCGACTCTTGCATCCTATCCGTCATGCGCCACCACTCCTGTACCTTGGGGTTCGCCGCCATACGCGCCATGTCCTCGTCAAATGCATGGCCAATGTATTTGAACGATGCGAAGAGTGTGGGCCGCGGTGACATGGTCAGGAAGATGGAATCTATCGCGAACGTAGTGAGCAGTGAGCAGTAAGCGAAGCGAAGCGAACCACGCGAATGAAGAGAGCAGTATCGGCAATGCGAACACACGAGGTAGACGTAACATCGACGCACAAGGAAATAAACAACGGAAGGAAATGAAGACGGATAGACAGAGAGGAATACATACAATCCCGTATATTCGAATCCTTAATCTGTTCCAAGACTTCGGGCCAAACAGCCGCATGACACTTTTTGTATTCGTCGATGGACTCGGGTTTGAGGTAGAGCCATTGGGCGATGCGGCGGGGGCCCTGGGGTGCTGACATTGTTTTCTCTCTATATCGTCGTGTCCTTTGTTTAATCGAGGGAGAGAAAGAGTGTGTGTGAATAGCGGGGTTTGTCGGATAATAGGGGAGGATGTGTATTGTATTTGAAGATGCGGAAGAGGGAGGGATGATATGTTTTTGTGGGGTAGTAATTAGGTCTGTGAACTTTCTTGCGATGCATGCAGGAGCTATTGGAGGGGTCGTAGGGAACTTGGTTCGGGATATTGGAGTCCGAGGGGGCGGTTAGTGTGGATGCCGAAGCCGGGGGCGTAGGGAAGGAAGTTTCTACGCGCAGTTCACAAATACCAGTTTAACAACTAGGCAAGTCTATTAGGAAAAAAAACCCCTACTAGAGATATTCATCTTTATTCACCTCTAATAACACATCATGACAAGAATCAACAGTAAAGAGGAGATATTTTGCATTGCTATTTGATACAGCTCATCATTCATCGTTGATACATCATCACTGTTTACATGCCTGGCCCGTATATATACACGTAGCCGACTTTTGCTTACCTTTACAACCCAGTTACATCCCAATGTACAAGACCCCCTCCGCGGAAAAGACCTGTCGTCCCACTTCACAACATGGCCGCGCGAAACCGATAACTCCATGAATGCAAAACCGGTTCCCAAAAACTGGACACGAATAGAGCCCAGAGGGCACAAAAGCCACTGGAGCACCATCACGTGAATGTCGCAAATCCGTGGCCACAGTTCATGGATACGGTGCCACAATGCGACAGATGGGTACTTTTAGCGCCTAACTTTTGGTCGCAAGGATTCCAGAAGAGAAATGACTGATCAGCTCTACTTCGTCCTCTTCCTAGGGTTCGCCTGAGTCTTCTTCTTCGATGGCGTCTTTTGTGTATCTCCCTCAATGTACTTCAGAAGGTCCTCAATCTTGCGCTGATCAACACGGCTGTTTCCGCTGCGCTGGCTGGCTGAAGCAGCTGCAGCATCACTTGCAGAAGGTGCAGCAGCAGCGGGACGGAGAGGGTTGCGGCCAGGGAGTGGCATCGCCCGGATACGTCCCTTGGCGATATCGTTGAGCTGCTTAGCCTGGGAAACAGCGCTCTGAGTGAGCTGCTCGAGCCAGCTCTCAGCCTCCTTGGTGTTGCGGTCATCAGGGCCGAGAACCTCCTTGAAGATGTTATACGACTCACGCATGCGGTTGACACCGCCACGCATGTCCTTGTCGAGGGCAAGAGCCTGAGCAGTCTGGAAGAGCAGAGTAGCCGTGTTGATCGAGTTCTTTCCAGACACCTCTTCGCAGATGGCGAGGGATGCCTCAAACCAGATGCGAGACTCGTGGTATTGCTTCATCGACTGCAGCATGACAGCGGCGTTGTTGAGTGTAGTGATGGAGTCAGGGTGGTCAGGTCCATAGATGATCTTCCACAGCTCAAGTGCATGGCGCAGGTAGACAAGAGCAGCCTTGGTGTTACCCGAGGCATGCTCAAAGAGACCCAAGTTGAGATAGGCGAGCAGAGTGTCGGCATGGTCAACACCCAGGGTGCGCTCAGACACAATGACGGCTTTGTGTGCGAGTTCAAGAGCCGAAACCTTGTCTTCTAGGTTGAAGAGGAGGTTTGACAATGTGTGGTAGGCCTTGGCTACCTCGGGGTGAAGTACACCGTAAATCTGCTCATGTAGCTGCAGCGACTCGAGAAGCAACTCCTGTCCGAGCTCCTTCTGGTCCTGAGCAACAGACATACGACCAGCCTCGAGCGCCTCTTCAGCCAGCAGGCTCTTTGGCGAAGCCTCCTTGATGATGGGAACAATGTTCAGAATGTCATCAGCGTGGAATGTCTGCTGCGGGAGAGCCACTGTTGGGCTAGCCGCACGTGCTGGTGGTGTGTTCTTGTTCTTCTTCTTCTTGCTGGAAGTCGTTGCTTGGCCGTTGGTCGGGGGCGCAACTGGCTTCTCAGCTGGGGCGCTAGCAGCAAAGGCTTCCTTGGTGAAGGCGTACTGCTTGCTCTCCAACTGGAGTCCCAACTTCAGTGAAACTTCACGAAGCATCTGCAGCTCCTTGCCAGACTCGACCCACGACTCACCCAGGTCATAACGGAATCGCAGAGCTACCTGAGCCACGACTTCCTTCTTGAGCGCCTCTGGTGTGAGCTGCTCAAAGCTGAAGTCAGCCTCGCTGTACATGGACTTGAGGCTAGCATCGCTCTCAGGCACAGGCTTGGCGCTCACTTCGGCTCCTAGAAGGCAGTTGAGCAGGTGTGCGGCCGCTGGGGCAGCAAAAGGCGCAGGCACATTGCGCAACTTGGAGTTGGCAAAGTGCTTGAAACCACGTGCGATCATTTCCTGGATAAGCAGACGCTTGAGAGCCTGGAGCCTTGGATCAGGCTTGTCAGCCAACTCTGCGAGCTTGCCAAGGTAGCGGATGTTTACACCCCGCTTGTGCAAGAGGTTGCTCAATGACTGGCCATCCATTGGGAAACCAACTTCGCCTTCCTTGAGTTCCTGGATCATGCGAGGAATGACCTCGGATGTGAGGTGCTCACAAGCAGCGCGGACTTCAGCCTCATCCTGAGCCCACTCCTTCTTGTCCTCTTCCGATTGGGGGTTTTGACCAGAGAAAACATCGGGGTTGAGGGCAAAGGAGAAGCCAGAGATGTCGACGCGCTCCTGTTCTGGGTCCTCGTCAGGCTTCTTCTCAGCAGCAGCCTTCTTTGCAGCCTTCTTCTGTTCCTTGGTCAACTTCTTCTCCTTGGGCTTCTTTTCGGCACCATCTTCTTCTTCGGAATCATCGGAATCATCCGATTCCTCAGAGTCCTCTTCTTCCGAAGACTCTTCTTCCGACGAGCTCTCCTCATCCTTGGCCTCTTTCTTGGCCTCGGCTTTCTTGGCAAGCTCATTCTTGACGTATTCACGGAGTTTGACTCGACCATAAGACTCGACCAGCTCTGGGCGCAGAGTGGCCATTCGGTGGGGGTAGTCCTTGTCTTTCGGCTTTGACTCACCCTCCTCTCCAGGCTCAGTCCAGTGTGCTTCTATCCATGAAATATCGAGCGGGGTGAGGCGGTAGAGATCCAAGGCATATCGCCTACCATCAGTACCAATCAAACCCTTGGTCTCGACACTGCCTTCCAGTTCGTGGCGAACATTGTCCTTGTCCCAAACCGGATGCCTCTTGACACGCAGAGCCTTGGATAGCTGCTCGAAAAGAGGAACGAAGGACTTGTCGTCGGCCACGATTTCCTTGCCCTCAACCGCACCGTAGTCAATCTGGTGCTCACCAGGATCGCGCTGCTTGAAGATACCAGGGACTATACTCTGGCCCACAATGCGCTTTCCTTGGTAGTCAACAACGACGGTTCCAGAGGTGAAAAGGTTAGGAATGTCAAGGTTGTTCACTGCACGCACACCAAACACATCCTTGCCTACGGCGACACGAGCCGCCTCGTCTCCACCTTCCGCGCCGAATGTGCCGACACCGTCGGCGCCAAACGAATAAAAGATGTTGTTGTAGACAAAGATTTGTGCGTCCTTGGCCTCTGTTGGGTTCAAGGGCGCAATCTCTCCACGAGCTACCAACATGGCACCGCGCGTAGCAGCATCGTTGTAGTCAGCAAACAGCTTAGACGTAAGGCGCTCGCGGAAGACTCGATCGTGGACGGCCTCCTTGGGCATCTCGCGGGTGGACTGGAACTCCTCATTCCAATCACGGAGCGTCTCAGTGTTCTCAACGCCGGAAATCAGGTAGCTCTCCTGTGTGCGGGCGAGATCTGGCTGATGCGGGGTGAGGGCCGAGTTGGGCGCCGGGACTAGCCATGGGTTCGCGGGAATGGCGTTGGAGAGCTGGAAGATGGTGAGCAACTCCTTCTTCGCATTGTGCTCGAGCAGCTCGGGGAATGCAGTGCGGAAAGAGGGAGACAGCTCTTCAAGCAGGGTAAGGAGCGAGTGGGCGCGCTTATCCTTTGGTGCTTGTCGCGGGAAGGGATCAAAACTGGCGTTGGACGACTTGTTGACATAGAAACCCGAAACGTGACTGGTAATGTGGTGCTGCTCGTTCTCGTTGGTGGTGACTACGAGGTACAGCAAGTGACCCTTGGACCTAAGGTGGTACGGGGGTGGGTTCCAGGGCGAGACGGCAATCGACTTGATCGTCTTGGGCGCGGCTTCTGGAGCCGGGGGAAGCAGGTTCTTGACGGCACCGGATGTCTTGAAGTCGTAGTCGGCCAATGGCGACTGCTCGGGGCCATCTTGCTTAGGCTTCAAGATGTGCTCGTGACCCACTGTGTCGTGGAGTGAGAGACCAGCCATGAGGCCGTGCAGCGCATCGGTGCGGTCGCCAGCAGCGCCAATGAGCTCACGCACGCGGACGACATGGAGCCTGGCCTCCTTCTCCGTGTAGGGATCCTCGACCAGAGTCAAGACTGAGTCGGGCTTGAGGTCCTTGACTTCGGACAGCTCGACGTAGTCGTTGATGCGCTCGCCGTTGTGTTCGAGGTGAAAGCACGAGTACTGGAAGGTATGCGGCATCTCGATGATGGACTGGCGGAGATCCTGCACCTGCTCTGCCGTCGAGATGGTCATGGGCATCTCAAAGGGCTCATGAGGAAGCTTGATGGTGACCTGGAAAATGTCTTGACGATGTTAGCGATTTTTTTTCTCTTCCTATACATGTCTCGTGTGCTCATGGGACCTACTGTCTGGCTGCTGGCCATTGGCCCCGTCGTCTTGGTCTGCGCCATCGGTCTGCTCATTGCCAGGGGCCGTGTCGACTGGAGCGGTGGCGGTCGCGGGAGTCTCGCCTGACTTGGTGGTGTCGTTGGCGTTGGCGGCCATGGTTGGCTATGAGTGAATAGGAAGCCCCAAGCCCGGGCAGTGGACGACTATGCAAGGAGGGAATTGGAGTGGGCAATTAGGGCAATTCACAGGACGCAGGCATTGACGTCCAACGGCAGGCGTTGATGTGCAGCAGAGGTGGGGAGAGAGGGTAGAGGGAGAAAGAGAGGAGGGGAGCAGTGCAGTGCGGTACGGTCATGTTCTCCAGAATATTTTTCTCGACAGCGCCGGGATGGTCCGCTAAGCTCGCACTCCACTTCCGAAGACACACCAAAACCAGCGCGATTAGTTAGGGCCGCAGACGGCGGCGTCAGTGCAATGGCATCGTCATCGCCAGCCAGCGACATGTCCGGTTGGCCATGTCTGTATACACACGTATATACATAAACATGTGTATGTAGTTGACATGTAGAGAGGACTGGATATGGGACATGGTGGGGGTTCTCGCGTGTGTCCCGCTCCCCTCACCCACAATCTCGTCTCCCATCGCAGCTGCCTGTATCTGGTCTTGGCATCTCCCGCCCCTCGGCCCGCCACTACCAGCTTCCCCCCTTTTGGATCATTTTACATTCGTGTTGCCATCTTGTTCCATTGCATTACACCCCCATTCTCCCTGCTTTCTTTTGTCTCGTCACTCCCTTCTCTTCTCTTCTTTTTTCCTTTCTTTCGTCTTGGCCGGTTAAGCGGCGCCCGTATTTACTTATAGTACGCGTGCACACGCGCACGCACCCGACAACAGCAATAATGCTAATCCTACGGCCCCTCCTGGTGGCCAAACCAATGCGCCTCCCAGTCGCGTATCTGCGACAGCCCTTCGCGTACCCCTCTCAGCAGGCTGGCCCGGTACTGCGGACAAGGTTATGTCATCCTCGGCGGGTCCGCGCTCTGAGTGGCCAGTCTGGCCCTCCTGCTCCCGGTAACGAGGCGCCTAACCCAGTCGACGATGCTGCTGAGCGTCTGGAGGAGGAAGAAGCAGAAGCAGAGTCTGACAAACGAGAGGCCAAAAGAGCTGCCTGGCGTAGTACTGGCTGGAAAATGTTCGAGGCCGCTGCCACGACGGGAGCGAGCATCTTTATCCTGGGCTGTGTGGGCATTGGCTACACCAAGTACTACAAGTGGAACGTGCTCGAAAAGATGGAAAATGCTTTTCGTGAGGGCGATCCTGTACTTGATCTGGCCGCGACTAGCAAAGAGATGCCCAAGACCGGTGCAGAACCCACGCGGCTTAATGTGACCAAAGGCAACATTGAGGATGATGATGATGAAGAAGGCTACGATCGATGGATCCCCCGTGATGAGCAAGAAAGGATTGACAAGATTGTCTGGGGCCAGACCAAAGGACGCTACCATCTGCTTATTGGTGAAAAGGGCACGGGAAAGACGTCTATGCTGATTGATGCCATGGCCAAGATTAACGGCGAAGGATGCTCCATGATGGAAGCCCATGCCGACCTTGAAGTCTTTCGTGTCCGGCTGGGTCGATGTCTCGATTTTGAATATCACGAGGACAACATTGGCTCGCTCTTCTCCATCCGTGGACCACGCGATGCCGGCCCCATCCTCGACATTGAACGTGCCTTCAACAAGCTTGAAAAAGTAGCTCTCAGACGACGCGCAACCATTGGGCGACCACTGATCCTCATTATCAACTCTGCCCATTTGATTCGAGATGACGAGGACGGCAGGGACCTCCTTGAGCTCATTCAACAACGTGCAGAGCAATGGGCTGCCTCTAATCTTGCAACTGTCATTATCAACTCGGACAAATATTGGGTCTTTGAGCGACTGAAGCAATATGCCACGCGCATGGAAGTCCACCAGATCAAGGATCTGACCAAAGACCGTGCTATGCAAGCCCTGCGAAACTATCGGATGAAGTACTATGGCGAGAAGGTGAAAGAATCCATCCTCGAGGAAATCTACGACAAGATTGGCGGTCGTCTAACCTTTCTCAACCGTGTCGCCAAATCCGAAGACATGATTGCCAAGTGCGACAGCATCTGTGAAATGGAAAAAATCTGGTTCCTAAACAACTGCGCCATTCTCGGCGAGGAAATGGACGACGATGTCATGGATCAACAAAAATACGCGGTACGTTGCCCTCTCTAAATACCTATTCTTGTTGCCAAAATGCTAACAAAACTCCTCAGTCCACCGCCATGGTACTCGCCCACGCCCTCTACAAGCGCTACCACGAAATGGACGCAAACTACGACCCAAAAGCCGGCCATATCCTGCCATCGATCCCCCTCCACCGCGCCCGCTACATCATGACGCGCTCCGACTTCATCCGCCAACACCACGACCTCTCCATCTTCTCCATCGACTCGCACGCCGTCGTCCGCGCCGACTCCGTCCCCATGCAACGCGCCTTCAACGAAATCTGTGCCGAGCCCGGCTTCGAAAAGTTCCTAGAGGCCACCCTCGATCGTATCGCTGGTATCGAGTCGCTTGGTCGTACTAAGGAACTTACGTTTAAGGATCTATGGGATGGTGGCAAGTATAAGATTACGACTACGAATACGAAGGGTGAGGTCCAAGGGCAGGTTGAGATGGAGACTGTGAAGGGGAAGGAGGATGACGATGATGATGGTGATGATTAAGTGCCGTTTGCCGACTTGGGGGTTTGGGATCGTAAACTAAGGAGGACTCGATCCCCCTTTTTCCTTTGTGTATGTATGGAAAGTCTCAGTGCATTGTATATTGCTGGGTGGTATATCTTGATTTAACAAGACGGCATAGCGCGGGATCGGCTGTTTGCCTTGATCAAACCCCTTTCTTTTATCAGTGGTAATTTGTGCCATTTTGGTCATGTACAATTTTCCTGCCAGTTCATCATATCTCCTAAATACCTCGATTGTTTTTTTTATTGCTACCTTTCCATCTGTAAATCATATCCATCATACCTCTTCCCATTTACCATATTTCCCCCCTTTTTGACTGGGGACTTACTTTTTTTTCCTCCTCTGTACGCTATATAGCCGTATCAGATCAATCATCTCAGAAAACAAAAATAGCAGACCACATCCCTAACCTGCCGCAATCGTGTATTTTTCAAAAAAAAAAATAGACTAATAGTTAAAGTAAAAGGGTTGGGATGAGTATTTTGGTCAGCGAAATCTTCGCTCGAAGCCTGAGAAATTTATTCAGTAGTATTGTTAATCCCCCCCCCTTCCTTTCAACGAAGGAATTTTGTCTTTATTTCTTCACTTGAATTGACTTATTATTATTATTATTATTCTAGTTTAACGTCCTGTGTCAGCCGGTGGGCTATATAAGACGTGTAGGCTAGGCCTACAGGTAACTACGTAGTGCTATCAATTTGGTGTAGGTAGGGGAGGGGGTCATCTAAATACAGGTGAGGCTCGTA
>NW_006912137.1:0-103627 GCF_000523435.1 Bipolaris zeicola 26-R-13
AATAACTGGCGTGGTTGAGTAGTTATTTAGCAATATATCTGGGTTGCGCGAAAAAATATCGTATTGATGGTAATATCGTATTGAGCGTCGGCACTCGCCTGCGGCGAGTGTCAGCGCAGCTGACTTAGCTTAATAAGCTAAGCCTTGGCACGGATAGGTGTGTTGACTCGGTGTCGAAGTTATGCGACGAACCCTTGATTTTAACTACCCTGGGTGAGTGGCTAACTGTATATCTCTACGCTATATACCCTTGAAGGCACATGCCTTAGCTTGAATTTCAACACTTGGAGGGGATATAGGAATCAATATGTCGCGACTGGTACGATCCCGTTTTCCATCGCTTCACTACGTAGTATCACTATCTTTCAGTGCAATCCTCGAATCGAGACATGTAAAATAGCAATTCACAGGCCAATGAAGTTGAATTTGAGTGAAATTTAATGGAAATTAATACACTAATGCTATTAATAGGTCCCCTAGCCTTTTCCTACCTTGACGTGCTTAACATGTTAGTTTCTGGTCCCTCTGCCAAACGCATGTTTGAGCATATCGTAGATGCATGCACATCGTGGAAGTATAGGTGAAAGTATCACCATCTGCCTAGAATGCTGGGTCGAAGCCGTCATAGGTACCAATGTGAGCCACCAAATAATAGACTACTCTGAAGAAAAGACCCGTAGGGCTAATGTCGCCCCAAGCAACTTACCAAAACAGACATGTGCACTAGCACAAACACTCAGATACATAAAGTCTATCTGCCAGTTGCGGGAATTTCCCTGGGAGTAGAAAGGTAAGAATAAAGTTTCCTGGATACGAGGTGCGGCGACGCGATCCAAACATGCCTGTAAATGTAAAGAAAGACCTGGGTGGCAGTTACCGAGGTGATGGTACTTTTTCGGATGTAAACCAGAACTCGCCGTAAGGTCAATCTCCCAAGATCTGCTCGACGTGGGATTTCTCATATCTGGGGGATAACAGTGTTGCTATGATAATGTAATATACCAAGTGACGGAAGACTCCGGGTGGGCGATATGACCCGATGATCCGATTAATCAGGCTCAATCAAGACAAGCGCGTGGCGTAAAGTGTAAACATATCCAGACCATCAAAATCTTATTTCCGCCTTCCTCTATTCAAGCCTTTTCATAGTGCTAGCAATTTCCAGCCCGATCTTACGAACGCACATGACCAATAGTTCAAGTATCCGCCTTGAGGGATTATTGGGCTCATCATTCCCGCGTTATATCGTCCGCCCAGCCACCGAGTCGGATATCATCTGATCGACCATCCGGCCACAACTGCGAAGCCCAAAGCCGATGTATACCGGATACGAGAGGAGATCTCTTGCATACACTTTTGCCAGCATATCACCGCTGCGCTGATCCGTCATCAATACTCTGACTCTACCAGTGTATCACAAGGCTCATGAGAATGACATATGCTCTCGGTCGCTGTAAGAGGACTGATCCGGGTGGCTGGGATCCGAGAGACCGTACTACTAGTTGATCCTTCTACGCTATACCTTATATCGATCGAACACTAAGGAATCTGCGGCTCATTCGCGTGTCTGACAGACAGCTCTAGCCTGATGAATGCAAGCCTTGAGCTTTTACCGAGGCAGTGGTACCTTTACAACCGTCTCCAATCCACTTGGGGGATGTGATGCACATATTCAGCATCGCGTGATCAACAAGCGTGTCTTCCCCACAACTTGCTTTGCCTTTTACAACTGCAAATTCAAAATCTCAAAACCATCACGGAACGAACCCAAAAGCCTAGGCATCGGATCGGTTCCGTAAATATTTTTACCTTTCATACGCTCCCTCTCTCCGACTGCCATGATTTGGCATCTAATGCCTAGATTGGTGTAGTCGTCACCCTTCCACCGCTTCTTCTGACCGTAGCCAACGAGCTCGGACTATGAATGTCTGGCTTTGTATAATGCCACGCCGCCCTTCCGCCTCACATGATACTTTAAGCAACTACCAAGCGCGGGGTATTCTGCAAGAAATGCTTATTTTGTCATTGTACGTATATTTTTGGGCTTACGGAACACTCGGCAACGATGAATTACCATATTCGGAAACCTAATGGTCTCCTGCTCACTGACAGAGTTAGTGCCAATAGCTCTGCCGTAAGAAGTGACGGCAACTCCGACAGTGCCGCCGGATCTTACTTCTGACTACCACGTATCCCAACACCAGTCCTACAGCATGGATGTATACGATGATCTGCTTACTATCAAAACACAGTGGTGTCTGAGTAAATGGCTGCTTCAAGATTCTTTCTTGATAGTTAGCATCACGCGTAGTCTAGGGTGTTGCTACCAGAAGCCACCTACTCAAAACAACCCTGAATAGCAACTTTGAAAATCTAGGGCTATTTTTCAGATCAACAAAGTCTATGAACCCGGCCGTTGATCATCAAGAGACACGGCTTCCCGGAAACCTTCTTACTGTCAGCAGCCAATCATTGTGGTTTGCGTTACTTGAGGCCACAACCTTCCCGCACGCATCCATCAGCCACGTTATCGAAGCCAACTGCTCGGGCTTCCTGGATCCTTGCCACCTCGGACACGAGATCCATCAAATGCTAGTGCTGGCGTACACATTCTGACATCACGACCATTGGTTTGCCGATGTAGTGGATCGTCAACGCTTGCTACGACCCCAACAGGGTATCTGGACCCGTATTACTGGAAAAACCGGAGGTATTCTGTGAGTCTTTTATATTTTCATCTGAGAAGTCAAAACGTATAAAGGTCACCCAGTTTCCACGTCCTGCTGGACATTTTCGACATCTATAATATAATATCTGTAATAAACTCGTTCCATCTTACAGTATGAGATACGCATTTGCTCCTCTGGCGCTTGGCCTTGGTGCCAACGCCCTCGTCGCTCGCTCAGACACCCAATGCTACACGCTCAAAGCATCTGGCGGCGCCCAAGGTATCCTCGGCCAACTAGGCGATGGCCAGAACCGCATTGGTGACAAACTGCCCACTGGCTGCTACTGCCTATCCGATGGCGGATTTACCGATTCCAACGGAAGAGGCTGCATCCTGACACCTCCCACAACCCAATTCCAATGCGACGTCGGTGCCTCACCCACATCCGGCTTCGCAGTAGGATCCGACGGCAGCGTGACTTACAACGGCTCCGCCACCTTCTACGCCTGCCCCGTCAACGACAACGGCGTCTACAACGTCTACTCCAAGCCCGTCGCTGGCCAAACAAAATGCGTTCAGATCTCCCTCGCAGCAGCCGGCTCTTGCGGCGCCGGCAGCGCACCTGCTCCATCCACTCCCACACCCTCTCCTTCCCCCCAACCCGCATCCACCCCGCAGCCCTCCCACCCCTATGCCCCTCCCGACGTCTGCCCCCTAGACCTCAACGGCGCATACCAATACCCTCACCTCATTGTCCCCATCAACGCCGACCACCCAGACCAAGCCTACGGCACCCAATACAACGCCAAAATCAACTCGCGCACCTGCACCATCTTCAACTTCGACATCCCCGCCTCGTACGCCAACAAACAATGCTCCACCATCTTCCTCTTCCCCCAAAAATCCGACCTCGAAACCTCCGACTACACCATCTCCGGCTCTGGCCACGTCACCGTCTCCCGCCTCTCTGGCCCGGCCTCGCAATCCACTACATGGAACAATAAACCGCACGAGAGCGGCGCGAGTATGTGGTTCGATCTTGTGCCAGGAAGCTCGTGGTACGTCGAGACGCAGGATTGTGATGCGGGACAGACGATTGCCTACGAAATGTGTTCTGAAGGCGATTTCGCGGTCGAGTATTTTCAGGATTATAATCCTAGTCCCATTGGGTTGTATGTTCGGGAGTGTTAGATGGTTTAATGTCTTTTTTTTTCCTTTTAATGTTAAGGAGGGGGGAGGTGTAATTGTGAAAGGATGAAATGATGGTTATGATGATGATGATGGATGAGTATGACACTCCTTTAGACTAGCGATTGATTTAATTTAATGTGTGGTATGGAAAAAATTGTAGATAGGTGATTGAAATGTATATTGAGCATTGTCTTCAGATTATGGCTTCTTGCTCCTCTTGATCGCGCTGATACGGTGCATAATTGATCCCCATTTTTATGACTTTCAGGAGTAGTATTGTACATGTATTTTCTACCTTATCTGCGTGCTTAACTATAGTTGGCATATGGTACATGTTCAGTCAGTCGAGTACATTGTAGCACCTCATGTGACTTCTTCTTCATCCACATCCTCACCTAGTATTGCTCACCCCGAATCCGGCTCACTACCTGACAGCGACAAGTCGAATTTGCTATCAAACGCCCCATTCATATGCGTAGATCGATTCTCCGCAATCCACGCCTCGACATCGTTCAGCGCCTTGATCGGGTCACCGCGGCAGCCCTGAAGAAAGTTTTGTACTTGAGCCGGAGAAACTGTTCACACGTTAGTTTCTTATCTTACTAGTACGAACTTTCCACTTAATCTACAAAACATACAAACGTTCGACGGCACCTTGTCCGCAAACTCATCCGCCCACTGCTCAATCTGCGCCGGAGTAAATCCGGAGTTGTATGCCATGGCGGATCGCCCTATCAGACGCTTGAAGATGCTCCTTCCGGCACTCTTTGTCATATTTCCGAAATAAACTTTTTTGTCTATACGACCGGGGCGGGTGAGGGCAGCGTCGAGGGCGCCAGGGTCGTTGGATGTCATGATGAGTAGTCGGCCTTCTTGCGAAGCATTGCCGTCGATGGCGTTTAAAAGGCCGCTTAGAGTGACTAGGTTGCGAGTGGACGAAGTTGATGTGGGACGTTTTCGAGGTAGCAGTTCCTCAAAGGCTTCTGTTTCGAGGATGTCGTTCGGGATATAGCGATGCATTCGCTCTTCGCGTGCTGCTCTTCGCGAAGTTGTAGTTTCACGGCCGATACCTGCGGAATCTATGTCTTCAATGACCACAATGCATTTGCGTGGAAGTCCCAAGAAGAGACGATGGAGAGCATCATCGCTGATGGTACCGTTCGATAGGCTAATGTGGTAAATGTCGCATCTAAGATGGCCTGCGAGTGCAGCGCTGAAAGAGCTCTTGCCAGTGCCGGGGGGTCCGTGGAAGAGATATCCACGTCGGTAAGGAATACCGCAGTCGGCGAAAAAGGCGCGCCTATAACTCTGTAAGTATGAAACTTGGATCTGGTTCGCATGATCAAAACATGGGTTTAGATACGGGCGTGTGGCGTGGCATAATCTAAACTTACGACTCATCACTGTAGTAGTACTCGGCGTCTCGAACGATATCGGATTTGACGTCTTCGTCCATGTCGATGGTGTCGAGTTTGCGGACGGCCTTGGATACAGACTGCCTGCGAAAGGTGAACAATGGTGGCCTGGGCATGATCGGTGTGTCGAACGTACCAGCCGCCCCCGTAAGGATCGTTGCGGCTAACGCCTGCAAGGTAAACTGTAGTAGTGCCAGTAAGGTGTTTCAACTTGAAGTCATGACACATTTCCACAAAGTTTTGTAGTGGCTTGAGACTCCACCCTGGAGTTGTGAGGGTAATGGCATTTTGAAATTGGCTGTTATCGTGAATTGTATTGGCGGACGTCAATGCATTGTTCCGAAGGCTCTGGACACCCCGACGGGAAAAGAAAAATGGGCGAAAGCCGATCCAGAAGAGTCGTGTACCAATTGGTGAGAGGCAAAAGATACCGTCATCCTTCTTGTGTGTTGCCGCTCCCGGAGGAGAAGGCATCATTACAAGGGGAAATGCTTGATGAGAATCATGCATACCACCAGTGGCGAGCATAGCGCTTCGTGAGTGACTTTTTGGGATAACTTCTGAACCTATCCAAGCGAGTATCTCTTTTGCGACAGGATCAGCTTCTGAGATAGTGACTTGTACAGTACACATCCACATACAAAAGTCTTTTAAATATGTGTAAGCTGGGTATAAGGCTTGGTATAGACCAACTAGAGCAAGTATTCTCTCCACTTCACCCATGCCACTAGGTTTAAGGCGGTACAACAAGCGCTGGATGAGCTCTAATATCGGGAATTGGCCGGTTGCAGCGCGCTTGAGATGACGCGGGACATATCCAGGAGTATCCAGTGGTTCAGGCCAGATCTGATCATGTGATCTGAACGCAAAGGAAGAAGGAACGTTCCATTCATGAGAAGGCGAAGATATCCGGGGCTCCATGGTGGCCCGGCCGTAAGCGAAATTTTCATGAAAGCTTTCTTGTCGAAGAAAATGATGAGCACTGCATGGGTGTGTGCTCCAGGATATATATGCAGCAGATATGAACTGCCGGGAAGGTGAATGTACGTATATGGCAAGCAGCGAATGTTGATAGCGATAGACAGCAGTTCACGATATGCCAGTAATGTATGACAACGGGCGCAGCGAAAACTGGAGAAGGACGCAACCAAACAGATGAGAACTCCTGGCCAAAATGGCTGTCTACCAACGGCGTGGCTAACAATTGATTGGATGGCTCTGACGCGAGAGCTGGAGGCAAAGAGTGCAAAGCGTCTGAACTGCAATATTCTCCGTGGCCCGATAGGGAAAGAGCATAGACCACGCTAGAGTCCACCCTAATCCCAATTGAGCTGTGGTGGGCTGTTTACACAGGTACGTCATAAACCAAAAACACCAAGCGAACTGTTACGCCATTCTGCGGTGTTGAGTCTGACTTTTCCTCTGTACTCTCAGCTTTCGAAAAGGTTGTATACCCACAATTTCACTTGACAATCTAAGCAGCACGGAAAATCAAGCACAACTATTCACCATGCCTGCCAAAGCTAGCACGGATGATCTCCATGTCGCGAAGCTCTTTTCCGTCAAGGGCTACGTGTGCGTAGTCACTGGAGGGGGTTCTGGAATCGGATTGATGGCTGCTCAAGCATTGGCCGCCAATGGTGCAAAGGTATGTCTCCATCATAACGTACGTATGTGAGCATATCTGACGATCGAGTCAAGGTGTACATTACTGGTCGTCGTCAAGAAGGTAAGAGAAGGCTTGTTCAAGATGTCGCGATATCAGACCTCTCAGCTGACTCAATGAACAGCGCTTGAAACGGCAGCCAAGTCACATAACCCCGATGAAGGTGGCCAGATAATACCACTCTCACCTTGTGACGTGACGAAGAAGGACGATCTAGAGCGAATGTACCAGGAGCTAGCATCCAAGGAAAAGTACATCAACCTGCTCGTAGCGTCTGCTGGAGTTTCTGGCGAAAAGGCGATCCCAGATGCGGAGAAGGCGACAGACATGAAGAAGAAGCTGTTTGACAACGAGACTTTCGAAGGCTGGGCCGACACGTACACGACAGACGTGACTGCTGTGTACTTTTCTACCGTTGTTCTGCTACCGCTGTTGCAGGCTGGGACCGAAACTCACGGGCACTTGTCTGCATCGGTGATTGTGATTAGTTCAATGTCCGGCATCATCAAGGACGCGCAGGGCCATTTCAGCTACAACGCGGCCAAGGGTGGGACGGTGCACTTGAGCAAGCTCATGTCGGCCGAGTTCCAGAAACTTCGGATTCGGGTGAACAGCATTGCACCAGGTTACTTCCCGTCTGAGATGACAGCCAAGGAGAGTGACGAGCAGCAGAAGAGTGACTTGCCAGACGAGAAGATCCAGGAGAAGGGCCACGTTCCACACGGACGGGCCGGGAGCGATGCAGAAATGGCGCAGGCGGTCATTTTCTTTACCAAGAATTCATATGTCAACGGGCAGATTCTGGCGGTTGATGGTGGCGTGCTCAACGTTGTTAGCTCTTGAGGCAGGGGCCAGGATACAAGGACAAGGGGCTGGGGTGACTCGGAGCCAGTGTGAAGCGTTGGATGGCAGGTGCATATGCGCGTGTACGAGTCGGCTAGTTGGCGTATTACGTGATTCGCGTTAGTGTAGGGCAGAAGCATGGGAGAGAGACAGTCGAGTAATACAGAGGTTGACCAGACATGTTTGGGTCGTGTGTGTGTTTGGTGGGACAAAGTTTCCTGTTTGGTGCAGATTGGCACTGGCAGACGGGTGGCCAAAGCAAAAGTCATGGTTCCCCACATTCCCCGCGATAAGGCCAAGGTTGACGGCGATATGATAACACATGGCTGACGAGAGCGAGGTGCTATGGTTGGACGCGACAATGATGGGCAATGTACCGAGAGGACAAAACACCATGTGAGGCAGCTGATGTGTATGTACCTGCGCCTGTAAGCATGCACACGTGTGCTGTGTGTGGGTAAGTAAGTAAGTATGTATGTATGTACGTAGGTACATGAACGGTGAGCACAAGCACGTGAAGACGCGTGGACAAGGTTGCGAGCCCTGCCCTGCAGACGGCCAAAAGGAAAGATGCAGTAGGGGAAACGAGCAGAAGAAAACAAGACAGAGGTGGTGAATGGGCGGGTTGGGCATGTACCAATTGGGCAGAGACGGGCAAAGCAGGTAATATGTAATTAAGTGGACGGCGGGCGAGTAGCACAAGCGAAGTGGGCGCATGTGCTGCTGGGGGGGCGGGCATGCAGTCGAGTGGGTAGCGGTCTGGTCTGGCTGGGCTGGGTAGGCTGGGTAGGCTGGGTAGGCGGGCACAGCGCAGCACAGCACAGCCCAGCACACGGCGTCAATGGAGCGGTGGAAGGAAGGAAGACATTCCACTCTTGCCTTCCCTCATCCTCGCCCTCTCTCTCGTCTGCCCGACGCCAATCTCAACCTCATTCCTCGCCCTCGCCCTCGCCCTCCGCCCCATGACGCCGCCCTCGCACTGCGCCCGTGCCTAGCCACTTTTCACAGAGCCGGCCGACCCAGCGCAGCCACGACAGCCGTCTCTGGCAGGCGGCAGCGGCCCTTGGGATTCGCTGGCCAGGCTTGGAGCGTGTTTCGCGGCCAGGATCCCCAACTGATAATTGCTCTTTCACGGCCAGGGCGTGCGACGGACCCCGCCAACAAACCACGCCGAGCGGCGCATGGACGAACAACACCCGCAGCCGTAGTAGCAGCAAGAGTAGGCCTCGTCGGGACCTGAATGCAAACGCCCGCCGACGGCTCTTCCTGTTCCTGACGCCGTTACGGTTACTGCGGTTGTCATTGTCATTGTCGTTGTTGTTGCTGTTCCTCCTCTGCTGCTGCTGCTGCTGCGCCCGCCGTTTCTGCTGCAGCTGGCTCGAGGATATGCACACCGCAGCGAGCCACGCACCGCCGCCCTACCTCGACCACGACTCCTGCTAATCCCGTGACAAGCCGCCCACGGACTTGACGCGGACATAAGAAAAGGCCGTCACCAGCTGCTGGCACTGGGACCACGGCCGCCCAAAGCCATTATGGTCTCACATCCTCAAAGGCCCTCGCATGCGCCCTCCAACTCGCGCTCCTCACATCCCTCGTCCACCACGCCCGGGGGCCACTCCAAGAAGCCCTCGTCATCCTCCTCGTCCAATCACAATGGCCATGCTCGCGACCGCGACCGCGACCAGCGCCCAAGCAGAGAAGGCACTGCCCAAAAAGCCGCCCAAGATGTCGCCGGCCTCAAGGACTACCAGCTGGGCGACTGCTTGGGCAAGGGCGCCTTTGGCAGTGTCTACCGCGCCCTCAATTGGGGCACTGGCGAGACGGTCGCCATCAAGCAAGTCCGCCTCGAAAACCTGGGCGCCGCAGATCTCAAGAACATGGAGATGGAAATTGACCTGCTCAAGAACCTTAACCACCCCAACATTGTCAAGTACCACGGCTTCGTGAGGAGTTCAGAGAGCTTGTACATTATTCTAGAGTGAGCATTGCCCGAATTGCTGCCTTTGCGCTGTGCCAAGTGCTAACATGTCCAGGTACTGCGAAAATGGATCGTTGCACAGCATCTGCAAAAACTTTGGAAAATTCCCCGAGAACCTCGTCGCGCTCTACATGTCCCAGGTCCTGCACGGACTCCTCTACCTACACGAGCAGGGTGTCATACACCGAGACATCAAGGGCGCCAATATTCTAACAACAAAAGAGGGCTTGGTCAAACTGGCCGATTTCGGTGTAGCAACAAAGCAGTCGGGTCTAGACCAGTCGAGCGTTGTGGGCACGCCCTACTGGATGGCCCCAGAAGTCATTGAACTCTCCGGCGCCACCACTTCGTCAGACATATGGAGCCTGGGGTGTACCGTCATCGAGTTGATAGAGGGAAAGCCGCCGTACCACAAACTACAGCCCATGCAGGCCCTATTCAGAATCGTCAATGACGAACACCCGCCGATCCCTGGCAGCGCGTCTCCAGTTAGTAAACCCTTTGCCGTTCCTGTTACCCTGAAACGCCCAGCGTGCTAACCCTTGCAGCTTCTGCGTGAATTTCTCATGGAGTGCTTCCAGAAGAACCCCACACTCCGCATCTCTGCCAAACGTCTTCTCAAGCACCCGTGGATCCTCAGCGCCAAGCGCACTGTCCCGGCGGTACCCACAAAACCTACCGAATACCAAGAAGCTGTCAAGTCCGTGCAAGAGTGGAACGAAGCTCTAAAGTCGCCCAATTCGCTGCGTAGGACTTCTCGCCTTTCTGGTGTACATAGGTCCTCCCCTTCAGCAGCAAATGGTCCTGGCGCAGTCTCTCGCAGGGCAGCGGTCAATGTCAACCTCAACATATCAAAGCACAGGCCTACCGCAGAATCGTTCCGCTCTCCCGAGTTAGATCACGACGATAACTGGGACAAGGATTTTGCTGAAAGCATATCTCCCCGTGCCCTACAGATGCCGCATCTTAAGCCCCAAGATAACTTTGGTGGTCTGTTCTCGGGCGACAGGCTGAAAGCCTTTGCTAGTTTCGAGTCGGTCACTGAAACGGCGGATTTTGGAGACGGAGAGGCTACGGTCAAGAGCCCAAAGAGCATGCAACAGTACCAAAGTCTTCCAAAAGTGCCAGGCCAGAGAGCAAGCGAAAGATCAAACAGAACAAGCGCAAAATCTAGCAGCACTGGCCGATCTTCAAGGTCGGCATCGAGTGCCACAGATTCAGAGTTTGAGGACAGACACGAGGTACAGCCAAGAACGGCATTCCTTCGGGCAACACCACGGTCTACACAGCCTTTAAAGCCAAGGACCGCAGCCCCAGCGCGACCCAGCCAGCTTTTCCGTGAAGATACCATTGAGGACTATTCGGATCTTATGCCAGCTGACGAGAATGCCTTTGCACGAAAATTGGCGTCAATGCAGTACGCTCAGCCGCCGGCTGTGCAGCCCAAGCAAGCAACCGCTGCCAACAACTTGCCGTCTGATAATTTTTCTCCCCGACTCTTCCACCCAAGCGACTTGAGGGCAGGTCCAAAGTCGACACGAGACTTGAAGTCAAGTGGAAACATTCACCAACGATCATCGAGCTCGACGTCGAATCGCAAGCTGCACCGGACACAATCTGAAATTGAAATTCAAAAGTATGCCGAAGACGAAGGAGATGACTTCTCAGACGTTTTTGGCGACATCAAAGGTCGTCTTGCTAACCCTACTCGAGCCGAAAGCGACAGCGGCAGTGAACACAGCAGTCTTGCCATGATTACATCGAAGATGGCAAGTTCGTTCACCATTGCCGACGAAGATGATCTTGATCCATTTGCCAATCTGGATGAAGGCCTCGACAACATTAACCTGGAGAACAACGTTGCCCGCGACCGGGATGATCGACTGACGAAGATGACAGAAGGCCTCGTCGGATGCTTGAAGATCAGCCAACCAGACGATGAACTTCTGGAGATTGCAGACCAACTGTTGCAAGTACTGCATGAATCACCAGACAAACGGTCAATCATCCTGCGAAGCCATGGTATGCTGCCCATCTTGGAAATCCTCGGGACCCGGCCACACAACGAAGTAGTTCTGCCCCTTCTGAAGATCATCAACCTTATTATCCTGGAAGATGCCGAGTCGCAAGAGAGTTTGTCTTTCCTCGGAGGAATCCCAACAATCTGCCACTTTGCCTCCAAGAAGTTCCCAAGTGACATTCGGAAAGAGGCTGCGGCTTTTGTGCGACAAATGTACCAGACAAGCACCCTGACATTGCAAATGTTCATTGGATGTGGAGGTATTAATGTGCTCGTCGAATTTTTGGAAGAGGACATCGACGCTGAACGCGACCTGGTACTCATTGGTGTCAATGGTGTTTATGGTGTGTTTGAACTGCAAGGGCCAACGCCAAAGAATGACTTTTGCCGCATATTCTCAAGATCGAGCGTGCTGTACCCACTCAGTTTAGTCTTGAATCGTATGGTTGAGGAAGATGGCGAGGTTGCACGACTCATTGTGGGCAGAATTGTTCAGATCTTCCTCATCTTTTCACAGGCAGAGAGCCATGTCAAGGATCTTGTGGCGGATCGGATGATTCTAAAGCGTAAGTCATTCTCGTCAGTGATCATTTGCAACACGACTAACAATCTCAGGCGTCCTCAAAGACCTTCGCAAAATGGCTCCACCACACCAAATTACGATGCTCAAGTTCATCAAGAATCTGAGCTCCCTCTCTTCTACCCACGAAGCCCTCCAAAACTCTAATGCCATCGACATCCTTATCGATCTGCTAAAGGCTACTCGACAAAAGGACGCATTGAGCCGCAGCCAGAGTCGATCTACATTCGACCCCAAGCGGCTACCGCCTTTCCACCGCGAAATCTCGAATCAGATCCTCAACACAATGTACAACTTGTGTCGGCACAATAAGAGCAGACAAGAGGAGGCTGCCTTGTCCGACATCATTCCCTTACTCAAAGATGTCGTGCGTGAAGGCGGACCACTCAAGGAGTTTGCTTTGCCTGTGCTCCTGGAAATGGTCAACTCTGGCAAGGTAGCACGTAAGATGCTGTGGGATGCAAAGGGTCTTGCATTTTACGTATCACTGTTGGGTGACCGTAATTGGGCTGTGACTGCCCTGGATGCCATCTTCGTTTGGTACGTCTCATCCCATTGTACAATAGCTGCGTACAGTAGGCTAACAGTTATGCAGGCTTCAGGAAGAGACAGCTCGCGTCGAGCAATACCTCCTTTCTCCTCAATCGAACTTTACGGCTGCTGTCATCTCTGCATATACCTCCGCCGATCTGCCACACTCGACGTTTGAGAACATGCTTGAACCTTTACAGAAGGTAGTCCGTTTATCGCCACCCATCGCTGCTTCGCTTGCCGTGCCAGAGATCTTCAGTCGGACTGAACAGAAGCTTGGTCATAAGGATGCTGTAACGCGTCTTAACTTTCTTCGTATTCTGCGCACAATTTGCGATGCAAAGGATGAAGGATGTTGGCTCGTGCGTGCTTTTGGCTGCTATGAGCGAATCACCTGGCTCATGGAACACGATGCTGCCGTGCTAGTGAGGCAAATGGCTGAAGAGCTTGTCCGAGCTTGCGATGAGGTAGAGCTCTCGGGCATCAACAAAGGCTCCAATGGCAAGCGGAGTCTCAGTCGCGCGTCTACCAATAACTTGAATTTACGGCGTCCTACTTCTTCAGCTGGTCGACGCGACGGCTCCGGCTCAAGTACAGGTTCTACTATGATTGGTAGCGGTATGGGCCTGACACCACCTACGCCGAATTCTCTCAAGAACACATTCATGCTGCCACCTATGAATGGCACACCTACATCATTGGGCAGTGGGCGCGATCGCATCACACGCTCTCAATCCTCGAATGGAATGTGGGATCTCGCCGAAGACCCCACCACCGTCCTTCCTCCATCTTCTGGTCGTTCTAAACCACCAGCTCTAGCACGAAGCTCCACTTCCTTTGCTGCTATTCCGGGTACACCTGCTGCAGCCCGCACACCATCTCGTCCACCGTCTCGTGACGCGGCGTCTTCGCTCGCTCGTATAGAAGCCAACAATTCCAACAGTAAATCCAACTCTCGCCTCCCTAAAGCCCGCCAAGGACGTCTCAGTGAAGCAGTGAATAGGAGACGACAAAGCACCGTTGGTGAAAATGACGCTCCCATGAACGGAACGCCAACCCCGACACCAACAAACGCTGCACCGCCTCTTCCGCGCCTTCAAATAGTAAGGCGTAGGAGAGAGACTAGTGGTGGGGAATTGAGTACCCCGGTGCGCAAAGCGACTGCGGATTAGAAGGCTGTTGTGGCTGGTGTCGACTTCCCAGCGAATGACTGCGGATACCTGACGCAAGTCCGAAGACGGAGGGGATGGACGGGTATTTAGAAACACAGCATGGATAGTGTTTTAATCTGGTCATCCCGGCGATACTGGGCATTTGGTTTCTCTCCTTGTGTATCTTTTTCTTTTTCCTTTTGTCCTAACATGCATACTGGCGCTAGGTGTTATCCAGACGCTGCCTCGGGCAAGCAAAATGGGGTTTTGTTGCAAAGTGGGGCGGCATTGTCATTTGGATTTCAGGCGGCTGGGCAAAGCATTGATATAGACGTCTTGCGAGCCTTGTTTCTTTTCCTATGTTCTGCATAGCCTAGGCGTTTTGCTGTCATTGGCTGGTTCCTCTGCAAAGGTTAGAGATGCGAGACAAGAATGTCTTCTTTCTTTTCTTCTCTCTTAACTCAACATCAAACATTGATGAGTTACAATGGTCATGTTACTGATATTGTATGCTATGGTGCGGTAGTATCGCGTATACCGACACGTGAATGGGTTCAAGACCGGAATAGGGGATTACATGCATAAGAGCCGAGCGGTGAAGAAAATGTGAAAGAAGTATTCGAACATGACTGGCATTACATTGACATTACTACATACAGATTCCTCCCTGCGTAAAGAGACAGGAGATACATCTCCAACCTCGCATAAATCATGATACATGAGCTTGGAAGCACTTACAGCTCCATCTCAATGAAGATACTGAATTACAAGACAATAAGCCCAGCAACAGCCGCAAACACCACAGCCCCAGCCCCAGCAATCTTCGCCGCGCCACCGGTAAACTGAGGTAGTCCAGGACCAGTGCTTGTAGCATTGGGCAGTCTAGCCGACGACGACGCAACCGAAGGAAGCGCCACACTCTGCGAAGCAGCCGTCCTCGTCGAAGAACTCGCTCTCGCCGACGACGACGGGGACAGTGACGGTTCCGCAGGCGTAGACGAAGGCGACACCACTGCGCCCGAAGATGTCTCTTCTTCTTCCTCCTCCTCTACCTCCGTAGGCGAAGGCGACGGCACAGCAACCGAGTCCGACACGCCCGTCGGCACCGCAACCGGCGTCGACGTCTCCGCCGAATCAGGGATAAGCGGGACATCGAGGCCGAGTTCTTTGGCACACTCCTCTGCGTTGAGGTTCTCGGGGCAGCAGTAGGTTGAGCCGCTGGCGTCGTGGGTGCAGTAGTCGCCTGCGCCACATGCATCTATTCTCCCTGTTAGCTACTTCTCCCCTTTCCATACTAATCGTTCACTCAGAAGTAAAGGGGCGGGGGGGGGGGGGTTTTGACGAAGGAAAAAATAAAGAAAGGGGGGGGGATGTAAGAACGTACTTCCAGTCCCATCAGTACAACAATGCGTGCCATCGGTAGTAGAATGGCAACTCGTAAACGAGCCGTCGGTCGGGCACTCGACGTACTCTGCTCCGCACGCTTCCTGGCATGTATCACCGGGCATGTCGCAGTAGCCTGTGGTGGGGTAGTAGCCCTGGCGCTTTGCAATGGCGGAGCCGCGCTTGAGCATTGCTGCGAAGGTGGGTTTGCGGTGCGTGTGGGCGCGCGGGGCGAGGGCCAGCGAGGTGCTGGTGAGGAGGGTGAGGGTGAGGAGGGCGTGTGGGATGTGCATTTTTCTTTTTGGAAATAGTATATCTGAATGATATAAGAAGGGGTGGAGCGAGAAAAGATTGAGGGTTGATTGGGAGAGAGAGATAGAGGAAGGAGGAGGAGGAGTTGGCTTTGTAGAGATACAGATGGAGAGAGAGGGTTTATATATCATGGGTTTGACTGTTTCTGATATCTTTAACTTAGTCCTTTCAGCTAATGGTACAGTGGCTATGGAAAGCTATGGTCCTCCTCTCCTCTTGGCTTGAGACGGTAACTTCCATCCTCTAGGCTCCCAAAGGTCCCACTCAGCCGCTTTCTCTCTCTCTCTCTTCGCCTACTTTTACTCTATCCTCGGATTTTGCTTGGCTTTGCTTGGCTTTGCTAACCAGGTATCCAGACCGGGGGGGTTTTTTTTCGCTTTGTTTCTCCACCCTCTTGACGAGCGGGGATTGGTCACGTTTGCAGCACTGAGGGCTGTGGAATATGCATGTGTTGCTAGTAGTGTTGTTTTTAATTAACAGCTCATTGCTTTGGTTTCCTTCATCAATCAAATGAGAGCACATGGTAGGCAAGGAGGGGGGACGGGGGACGACAAGGCAGATTCTCTGCGGTGTGCGCTTCGCGTATATCGCTTTCTGGGCCTGTTTTGCTGGGAGCTGGAGGCGGTGGATGGGCTGGATGGACCAATTAGGGAGAAGTGTGGCTGAAAGACTGACGATGGGCCCTTGTTTAGGTAAGTTGGGCGGGTTGAAGTTGTTTTTTTCCGTTGTTGTTCCTGCATGTGTGGAGAAGGAGGGCGGTGCTATATTTGTTAGAGCTGAGGTGCGGCTGGAGGTTGAGGAGATGTCGTAGCGTGAGGCTGATTGGTGCGTGGACTGTGAGGGAAATCTGGGGTAGGGATTTGTGGTCTAGGGATGGCTGTTAGAAACTATCTTTGGAGATGGAATTTCATCGAGCATTCAAAAATTTAGATAAAATTTACTACGTATTTTGTGTACTCGTTTTTTTCTACAGCAAGAAATTCAAGCGCTTGTCTCGTCGATGAGTTGTCGTCGATTCAGGTAATAAAACTACAGAATTAGCGGTGTTTTGGCCCCCACAGCCACATCTCACCATCCCATCTCCACTAACCTGTATACACACTAGCGCCCTTAACTCCAGCGGTCAAGCTGAATGCATCACATGGCTACCGATTCCCCTGCGCTTCCACTTATCGCCTGACGATTCGTCGCCTACAATGCATACCACATTATTCAAGACGACCCAAACTGTGCTTCTCGTCTAATCGGTTATGCCTTTGCCAAAGTGCCTCAGGCGCCCGGTAGTGCGTCCAGCCGCGTCCACGGGCCAATCCCAACGGAAAAAGTGTCGCATGTGCAACCATCTCGACCCAAGAGGCCACGCCAACTCCGTCTACGAAACTGAGGCTGTGAAAGAGCTTCGCGCGAGTTTGAGCCTTGTGCTGGATGCGTTGAACCTTGCAAAGGTCAAGGAAAGTGGATGTAGATTTTGCTATGTTTTGGTCCTTGTGCTAGATGCTTTCTTCAGTGGGTGGAGAAGTGCGAGGGCTAGAGTACGTGTTGATATCAAAGAGAAGGCTACGGTTAAGATTACGCTTGGTGGGGAGCGCTGGAAGGATGAGATTGCGGAGATTTATGCTGCACCAGGTAGGCTACTCTTTTCCATGGCGGATGTCGCGCTTTTGCATAACACGCTTGATTTCTTCTTGAGGACTTTGCTTTAGCAGGTATTCGGCTGTGCACATACGCGAGTTGGTACTATCTAACGACCTGCAGCGACACGTCCTCCATGGCCTACTCTAGGCTTTGCCCATCACATACCGGTCAACTCGGGATCTGATGACACTTTCAACTTTATTCGACGTTGTATTACAGGTTGCATCGGGAACCCAAAACATACAGCATGCAAGTTTCCTTGTCCTTCGGCCTTGTCCCCTCCCAAGCGTCTCCTCGACGTAGGCAAAAGTTCTTCGCCAATCAGGCTGATTGACACACAATGCAAGAACTTTCAGTATGCTGCTCTGTCGCATTGCTGGGGATCTTCCCAGCCGCTCGTTTCAACGAAAGAGACGTGGCCTAAAATGTCGGTCAACATCTCCTTTGATACCTTCCCGCCCCTATTCCAAGACGCAATCATCATCACCCGTCAGCTTGGCTTGCGCTACTTGTGGATCGATAGCCTTTGCATCATCCAAGATTCAATTCGAGACTGGGAGACTGAGTCGGCGAAGATGGGAAGCATCTACCAAAACAGCTACATCACTATAGCTGCAACGCAGTCTGCCAACAGTAGTGTAAGATGCTTGGTCGAAAGGCGGAAGCCCGTTAAGATTCCCTATAACAACACCACTGGAAAACAATTTGCACTAAGAGCGAGGAAAATACTAGATCACCACCCGAGCCATGCCCCTGGCGGAGGTCCTGCGAAGCCAGTCGGCCCACTCACATCGCGTGCTTGGGGGCTACAGGAGCACGTTCTTAGCACAAGGATACTACACTATACCGCAACAGAATTGCTATTCGAGTGCAAAACTTCGTATCGCTGCGAATGCATGCCGGAACGCAGGGCCTACCCCACCACCCCCTCGCTGATTCCCAAAGCCGTTGCCAGCAAGAAAATAGACGCCGTGTGGCAGGCGTGGCAACGTGTCGTCGAGCACTACACTGCACGTCATCTTACCATCGCCACAGACAAATTCCCCGCAATCTCTGGTATCGCGAGTAAGATCAGAAAGGCAACACATTCCGAATATCTCGCCGGACTATGGAAACACAACTTGGCTTCTGACATGCTATGGCATGCCAATCGGTCAAATACTGCTTGTCCAGATAACTTTGCGCCAGATAATTGGCGCGCCCCTTCTTTCTCATGGGCGAGCTTGGATGTGCCGGTCACATATACGTTGCTGGATGAGGAGGAGCGCGAAACATTCAAATCCATGGTCACCATTGTCGACTGCAAGGTTACTCCTACTGGGCTCAATCCGCTGGGTGCCATCTCTAGCGCTTCTCTTACTCTGCGAGGCCCCACCATATCTTGCATGTTATCTGCGAAGAAGAATCGCGGGGCGTGGGAGTACAGTCTTGTGATCAAGGGTACGAGTACCATTCGCATGACACATGACTGCTTACTCTCCGAAGCGAAGTTTGAGAATAGTGATGGAGAAAAGCAACTGACGGTTCGTCGAGCGCTGGCTACTGATACCGTATCTCGGTTTGAGGCGACAGTCATGTGCTTGGGCGTTGCTCGGTACGACAACGTTGTTGCGGGTCTTGTGCTCGGGATGTCGGCTGAGCATTCTCCAGCGTGGGAGCGACTCGGCACTTTTGCAGCAGGCACGGAAGCGATTGAGAAGTGCGAAGAGATGGATTTGGTTCTTGTTTGAGGTCGATCAGTGCCAGGGGGTCAAGTTTCTATTTTCGGTGTTTTGATCAACAGTTCTCTCTGACATCATGTGTTTTAGCGTTCCAGACTTGAGGATTTGACTACGGTAGAATGATCAGCGTATTAATGAATATCTGGCATCGAGTGTATCTGCTGGCAGGTAGAATTTGGCAGGATCGAGGAAACCGTGGGGTGTGTACAGTGTTAATGGATCGACAAATCTCGATGTCAAGGATGGGAAGCGGGCTCTTCTTTATATCGTATGACGCGCATATATTAGAAGCATGATTGTTATATTACCGTCTATTAAACCCTACATACAAACTTCGACCGAATATCAAAATAGTACAAGCGGCACGTGTGTCGTTGGGACTACGCATCGTGACATTGAAACAAATGAGAGCGAACTTGAGATTACCTACCCTGAGTCGCTGACATGACGCAATTCACCAGGGCATCATCATCGTATTCGTCAATTCGAGACACACCCGGGGTACTAAACATTAACAACTATTGCTTAAGCAGATCATGCCAGTTTTCGGATGCGTCGGATTTAACCGCACGTCAATGAGGTTACTCGCTGATCTTTCAAACGCGTGGGTAAGTTTATTGAGAAGGGTATATCGTTTGAAGCACCCGCTACGGCATCGCCTCCACGTTTGTATGAAGCGGATACGGTATGAGTACTAAGATCCAATACCTTAGTGGTGAGCTGCCTAGAATCCAGCCTGGTGGTCTACCTAAATCCCTGCGTCAATAATTCTGAACATGACGCTGAAATGTGCACGCTGACGCGGCTCAACAACTAGCTCTGTGAGATGTCTGCATACACTGGGACTGGAAGCCCTAAGCGTATTGATTTTAATTTTGATAGTGATAGTCTTTGTCCAGGCAAGCAGCCTTTTCCTCTTTTGCCCTGGCAGTCATCAATGTCAACGTCAACCTCGCCTGGCAAGTGACCGCACGGTGAGCACTGCCTCACAAGGATAAGCCGAGATCCATTGCCTCGAACGACGATGCGCATGCCAAAACAAAGCTGGTGCCTGGTCGCGCAGCCCGTCAAGCAAGGTTGGGTCCAACGTCTTAGCACGATGGGGTCGTGGTTGACCGTACTAACTAGAATGACTTTTTTGTCGCTCAAAGAAACTTGAAATCTCTAGTAGTAAGTAAGCAAACTCTCTTGTAATCGGCATTTCATACGTTAGCTCGCATCCACAGGCAGTGTCCCCGCTTCCCCCTTTCTCCCAATCATTGTTCTCGACCTCATCAGCCCGTCTAGAATGTACCATTTGTAAAATCTTTCGATATCCCCTTGATACTTGGTTCATCTGCAGAGCTCTTGATTCGTGTGTGCCAAGCGCCATAGTAATTACGGGCCTGGGTCCTGGCACTCTCCCGTCTTTGGGCTGACTCGCAAGACGAATAGCAAGCTCAAGGACAACAACGGTTGGATGATGCCGTTTGTCAATAGAGTTAGGCCTTAACTATGCAAATAATCATTTGTCTCTATAGAGTTCTATGAGGCAATGATGCTTTCATCTGGCATATGCAGGGCGGAGGCAAGATGCACGTTGCAGAGGTGAATTCGCAACCACAGGAGTCGTCACGTTTCTGCGATGAGCAAATAGGATCCCAGCAAAGATTAAGAAGTCTGCAGGCGACGTTTCAGTGCTGCGTGATGTTATCGATTATCGCAAAAGACGAACAAACAGTAAGTTTTCCTTGGTGTATTGTCGTCGTTCTAGATGATGTTGTACGTGCTATCCTCCTATTTAGGTACAAGCGCGCCGATCCTCGACTAGCGTGCCTTTGGGCGAAACACTTCGAAACGCCCGCATCTACGCTTGTTGTGCCACGGTCCGCGGCTTAGACACTCCATCCACGCAAATAGGACGAAAAACGGGTCCATTTGCCCCATGGCTCATTGCATCATGCTAGTCCCCGAGATGATTTGCTTTTGGCGCCGTTTTGCTGGGCGGTTGGCCTGAGACCCCACTGTAGACGCCTCGTTTCACAGGCCGAGTGTTTATATAGAAGAATAGCCTTCAACGAGCGGTGGTGCTTTACCGCCCGACACGAAAGAGTTCTGGCAGGTTTGTTCGGTTTCTCACATCGTCCATTTTTTGTCTTTTTTTGACCTGTGTTCGCTGGTCGTTCGTTCGTTTCGTGACTCGTTTACAAATACAATCTGTTCTAGCACAATGCTACACTCGGTTTTTCTTCTTTCTCTGCTTTCGAGCACGGCCTTTGCCGAGCTTTCGAAAAGCAACTTGAAGACTTATGTTGGAAGCCTAGAGCTTTCGATTCCTTTCTCGCCAATCAAGGATGACTACCGCACTGGACTGCCACACCACCACCGCACGCCTTTTGCGGTCTCACCGGATGGAAAGTCGGCATATCTCGCATACCTTGGGGCGTCAGGAAAGGGAGTTCATGTACAGAAGGTTGATCCTGTTACCTTCAAGGCTGTCGGAGATGCTGTGACAGTGAGTTGCGCAAAGGAAGCCGGCGGTTTGGTCGCTCATAATGACGGATTCGCCCTTCTTACCAACGAACCTATGGACGTCGGAACACAAAAAGCACCTCCTAAAAGAGATCCGGTAGCTGTACTATACCGTTGGACTCATGGCAAGCGGGTCTTTAAGAGATTCCTTGGTGGCCCAGACAATGTCGGTGAGGCAGGCGCAACATGTTCACCATATCTGAATGGTGATCTTGCTTATTCCCAGGAAACTGGCATGTATGGAGCCTATTTTGTTGTCACTAGTTACGATGGCCCTGCACAGGGTCACTTTGGCGATTCTATGCAATACATCAGCGACAACGGCACTATTGAGAAGATTGAGGGCGCGACTAAAAACTGGGGCTGCTCCTTCAACACTGGCATTGCACTCGAGGCTTCTGCCTCGGCACCCTTTGCTAGTGTTTGCGCTGACGACCAGGGCGGAATTTGGCTTAACACAGGTGGTACTGGAATGGAAAAGACTGGTGTGAAGGTCTCAAACGAATACGCGAGGAACGGTGCTTCAAACGAGCCCATGGGAGGCATCTCTGGATCCTACAGCAGTCTTACCCGCTTCATCAACAAGGACTCGTACATCTTCACCTGGGTATCACGCGGCTCCAAAGATTTGACCGAGAACAAGCAACTGGGCGCAGGATACACGACCTCCTCATACCGTACCAAGAACCGTAACGTCGCTATCGCTACCTTCTCCGACAAGAAGACCATGGTCGGCAAGCAAGCCACTAACCAGCCTGGACCCGACGGCGACTCGCACGTTAACTGGATCACAACCGGTTCTTCTGATTGCCAGAATGCCCGCGTAGCCACTTTTGATGGTTCCAACGCACTCGTCACATGGGAGGAGATTGCTGAGCCAACTTGCAACTTCCCAGCTATGGGCTGTGAGGGTGAATTCTCAGGCACTTACTTCCAGCTTGTCAAGGATGGTAAGAAGGTTGGAGAGCCGGTCAAGTCTATGGATGTGTATGTTGCCGGAGACATGGTCACCATGCCCGATGGCCGTATCTGCTGGCCTTATGTTGATATGAACTGGTCCCTCAATGGTCCTGTTGCTGACCGAAAGACGACCAATGCCATCAGCTTCGCATGCATGTCATCTTGCCAAGGCAAAGCTTCTACACCATCCAATTCAGATGCACCACTCAAGCCCTCTTCGCCATCGAAGCCTGTCTCGTCACCTGAGCCTGCTGAGCCATACCAGCCTGCTGAACCACCCAAGCCTTCGGAACCATCCACCCCTGCTGAACCATCTAAGCCATCTTCACCTACCCCACCACCAGCGTATAACACTCCCTCAGCTCCAGCCCCCGCACCCTCCGCGGCTTCAACACCAGCTCACCACAACGCCCCACCAGTCCCCACGCTCTCTTTCTCTCTCTTCAACCCGGACTCCACCCCACCACCAGCCCCCAAACCAACCCCATCGCCAATGCCAATCAACGACAACAAACCCCGCCCTTACGAATCCGTCTACGTCCCCGCCTCCCTCTCTTTCGACCCCATCATGGCCCCAGCCTTCACTCACGTCCTCCCGGGTCTACCCGGTGAATTCACAAACGGGCCCGTGTACTCGACTACCAACACACCTGCTGCGCCTACGGGATCCGCGGTACCGTGTTCGGGTGCTGGTTCTGGTGCTGGTGGGTCGTATGGGGGTTCCTACGGGGGCTCCTATGGTGCAGGTGTGTATGGAGTTAAAGGAGGTTCGTATGGCAACCCGGGTGCCGATTCGCCGTGTACCTTGCGGACGGTTGTTAGGCCTTCTGCCAGCAGTGGGCCCTCGTATTAAAAACAAAAAAACAGGACCTGGAAATTGGGTAGTATGCCAGGAACCTTTTTGTTTAGGTGTTTAATCGTAATCAGGGGGGTTCTTTGGACACTCTCTTTCTTTGTCTGTTTTTGTACGAGCTTTTGTATACGATATCTTTCCTTCCTCCCTCTCTTTTATTTTCTACTTTTTTTTCCTTTTGTTGGAATGGGGGATAAGGCTGCGTTGAATACCCGTTGAGTGGGGATGGCTGGTTTTCTTCTTGGATATGCTAAAGATAATTTGAAATGCGATGAAAAACTGTTAAAGATCGTGTGTGCTTGTAGGATGTGTGCTTGTGATGTATTTATGATTCTTTTTGCTTAGATGATATGTATAAGGGATTGAGGAGGCAAAGTCTCGGTGTTCATTCAAGACAGTCAATTAACGTATCCTCAAAACACTCACAATGAACCAGATACCAATATCATGAAACTCATAACATTCATAAGAGTTAGGAATGACTCAGGGGTATTACACAAGCGCTAGCGAAGTCAATGCCAACAAAACCACTCCAAACTCCTCGCTTTCACACATATCATAGCAGCTGGACGCCGTCGCTCCGACATCCAGCCAGTCTCATCCTTCCCAACCTCAAGTTGCATACACTCAAACATGATCATGCCTGCCCAACTTCTTGCCCATCTTACCGAGCGTCTTCGCCTCGGCCTTCTTGATCTTAGCTAGTCGTGCCCTGTATGACTCGTCAGTCTTTTGCTCTCCCAGACAACCAGTAATATAGTATAAAAGAAAAGGAAAACTTACTCTTCAGCAGCCTCCCTCTCCAACCTAGCAACATGCTCGCGTGCCTCCCTGACCGCACTCCTCGCAACCGCCAACGCCCGATCCGCCTCTCGCTCTGCCGCCTCGGCATTCGCTAGACTCTGCTTTGCATTGACGATGCTGGGGTCTCCATGAGATGACTTGCTGAAGAAGCCAGAGGAAATCGTGTTGTTGTTTGATGTGCCGGAGCGCGAGGCTGAGCTGCTGTGGCGGTGGTGGTGCGTGGTTGTAGTAGCTGCGTGGGGAGAGGAGGAGCGACGACGAGAGAAGAGCCCGGATTTCTGAGTTGGGGCTGGGGTAGGGGGAGGCGAGGGCTCGCGGCGGGATCCGAAGAGTGGCATTTTTGGTAATATTATTTCCTTTGGGAGGTATTGCTAGACTTCTTGTATAGTGATTTGGGAGTAGGCTGGATAGGGATAGATTGCCTTTGTTGTTTATGGTAGAGGACTGAGAATAGATGGGGACGAGAAAGGAAAATTGGATATTCGCAATTGACTTCTTATATGCGATTCGCGCTTTCCACCCCGTCATATCGTCGTTGCTTCCCGTGTATGACCCCAATCTACCATCCCGTTGTGCAGAGAAGCAGGGTTCAGGCTGGCGACATCGACGTCACAGCCCGCCCCAAAGAAGTTGTGATCAGCCAAAAAGGCCCGCTTACAGCACACATGCTGCGACCGCCACTATCGTCATCGCACTGTGTGCCGCGCTCATTGCAAAACAACAGAAAAGGGGCGTGACGGTTTGATGCAGTATAGAGATGTTAGTTGGATGGTTTGTTAGCGTTGGTGTTGAATGTAAAGGTGGGTCAGAAACAGGGACATGTGCCGGATACAACGGCGAGAGACCCTTGACACCCCGGGTCTGAGAGTGGGCTAAAGAGCTTGATTGAACTTCATGAACAAGGTTTTGAAAGCATTTTGGTGCCGATATAGCCGTTATTGAGAAGGCAAGCTTGTTTGTTACACAGGCGAGGGCCATGGAAACGGCCCGATGGAAATCCTGTGGGTCAGACGTGCACAGCGCCAAACTGGTGATGCAAGATGGAAACATGATACTTTGATAATGTTGTTATTCCTCTATAATGAACAGTGGTAAGCTGCCAGATTCATGCGCTCGCGCGCCTATGTATACCATTTTTTACTCGAGACGCCGCCCAATGCAACCGGTCCATGTTACGACAAAAGATCAGATTACCCACATTGCGCATGGTCACTTTGACCAACCACGAGCTTGCTCGTAGTCTTGAGGATGCTAATGACCATAACAGTGCATCCAAATGCCACTACAGCGCCAGCTACGTATGTCATTGTGCTTTTTTGCGACAGTTTGATGTAGCAGAGAGGTGGGAGAATGAATGCGAGCGCGCAAGCAGATGTTGCGCCAAACAACTCAAAAACAACGCCAATGTCGCAGGTGAGAAGGGAGAGCGTGAGAGCAGAAATCACAAGCGAACTAGTGAAGATTATGTGGCGGTTGGGGTTGTAGTGCTCATCGGGGAACCAGTAATTGTTCATTACTTCTCGGCAGACAAAAGCTTCCAGTGGAAGTGTGGTAAGCATGTTGAGGCCGAAGAACAGACGTGCAATGTTGACCATGAGATTATCGTTGGGGAAATTGTTGAGCACATTGCCGAGCGTCTTGTCACCAAAGGTCAGGTAACCTGACAGTGCCATGACAAGACATGCGACAAGGGATATGCCAGTGCTATAGTGTGTGACGCGGGAGAAACGATCGATGGTCGGCTTGCGCAGGGAGCCGTAGATGAGGAGGCTGTTGTGGTGGCAGACAAAAGCAAAAGCAATGACGCCTATGGATTCGAAGATGCCCGAGCGGATAATGAGGGAGCCGCGTAGTTGGCCCCTGGCCTCAGCAGGAACGCGGAAGGATTGTGTAACAACAGTCACAATAATGACGGTCATGCTGACCAAGGCGAAGCCACTGGCTTTGGCAAGCTGCAAACGGATTAGTGTGTGCATTCTCTTGCTCGGTAATGAAGCTACCTTTGAAATGTCACGGTAGAGCGACAGGGGAAACGATATGCCGAGAATGAGCAGAATCATGACAGCTCTTCTGTTGGTAAGTAGCCATAGGAAGGACATGTCTTCTAGAGAAGGAAACATTGAATCCAAAACCTTTGGTATCGTGTCACCGACAATAACGCAGAAGGCTACCATGCCGCCAAAGGCGCTGTATGCTGTCAATACATGTGCTTCCAGATATGACAGAATTGACGTACAAGAGCCATTGCGCGAGGGATATAGCCACGAGCCCGGATTTCCCAAAGCAGTGTTGTACCGTCGCCTGGAAAGAATCCGTCCCGCTGAGCTTCGAGTTTATGACAATGAGTCGAATTGTCCAGTCTACGATGATTGTGAGGCCGATGAGCAGAGCGGTTCCTGTCAACAGGCCGGCATTGCGGATAGCGTACGGTTGGCCAATGATACCAGCCCCTCTACTCCAGATTAGCCAGTGTTCTTTCATCCATTGTTCTCAGTGCATGCCTCACATTATACTGTTGGCCATATTCATGAATGCGCTTCGCATTCCGCTGCGTGGCCGTGCGCTCTCCAGGTGGTCTTCTGGGTTGAAGTTCTGCTCGGCCACCGTGACACTCGGCGCCTCGATACCAGTGAGCAGAGGCAGCCGCTGTGTCTCCTGCCCCTCTCCGTCATTCATGTAATCATCTCCGTCCAACTCTACCCAGTCGGCGCTGCCGTTTGCATGTCCATTCATGCTCCTCCTCGGCTCTTCGAAACGGACGCGGTTCGGGGTTCTCGGAGTGCCATCTGGGCGATGTTGTGCAAAGGACGATTGCCGCTTGATCCCGCCATTTGGACGTGACCCTGGGGGCGCTGGGGAGGTGGACGTAGCTCGCGACGATGAGGGCGATGGCGATAAATGTCGCGGACTTGGTTTGATTTCGGGTCCTAATTCAGAGTCACTGTCTGAAGGATGCTCATGCAGGAGCTTTTGGCTTTCGCTCATCGTGGCATTGTCAAAACTCGGGAGATTCGTACCTTTGGCCAGCGTGGAACCGTCATCCCCGACTTATTACATCGGTCTCAAGAACACGAGACCCCTGTCGAACCGCTAGTCTATATTAGGAATAGTGCATCCCTTCCCCGAACGCCCGCCCGGACGAGCTGCGTCGGTCTTTCGTCCACAACCGGTACAGGATAGTACGTGCATCCATGTAGGCATCCAGTCTCGAATTAATATGCTATGCGACCTCAACTAGACTATAACTCGATGTCATCTGTTTCATGTTCGAGAATACCCATATTCATGCCCCTATTTGTGGTCGACAGAATGGCGTCGCCTAAGTTGCATTTCTGAGTGTAGTGGGAAGTTCAGGAGATCCATATGGGCAATTTCATGTGTCTGAGACATATATAAAGTTATTCAAATCCTAGATTGCTTGACAGAATCTCAGATGGAAATCGCCAAAGATCATTGCCACTTATCTCTTTCATCAAAGCTCTGAGTAGGAACGACTCACACTGGAACGACCGAGACGTATCTTGAGGCCATGAGTAAAATGTACTTGAGGGTCTTTCGAGGCAAGTACAAAAATCCGATATATTAACTGCACGGCTAGGTTCCGTTTGAACCCCTGCCCATCTGTCATCAAACCCGTCGAAGGTGTAAGACTGTTCTATTGTGCATACTCTACCGCTTACCCGAAAAGAGGCCCTCGCAACATAACACACAGTGTGCTGGGAGGGTTATTGTTTCCTAAAATTCATGAATCCAAGAGCAAGAATTCACTGTGGCACAGGAATCTCCTGTCGTACAGTGCTGGCCAGCATTGTGACTATTACAACGCACACAGATACTCCACAGTGCTCGCAAAAGCTCCCTTCTTATATCCTTCCAATTTTTGCCCACAAGATCTGCAAATCCGAGCCCAAAACCAAAATACTAACCCCAAATCCAACTCTGAACCACTTACACAAGAAGATGCCTTCCCTAACCAACCTCAAGCTCTTCAAGCACCCCAACCCCTACAAAACTGCCCAAATCCCTACTCGCGCTAGTCACCCAGATACCCAGGTGAAGCAATCTTCCACCCCAGTTATGCATGCTCCCGTCCAGGTCAAGTACGCTCTCACTCAATTCAAGCATGCTATCGCCCAGGACAAGCATGCTACCACCCTAGGAGTTCATCCATCTATTCATACGCCCACACCCATTTCTAAGAAGCTCGAAACCTCAGAGGACGACTCAGAGGACGAAGACGTGATGAATATGATCAAGCCTGACCCGGAGGAAGTAGGTGAACACTGGGATGAGATGGAAGATCTCACAGAAGACCGTGAGTGGACTGTTGAGCAGCTGATGGATGATGCACGCCCAGGACGTCGTCACGCTGCTTAGACGCCTGGTCTGATTCCGACAGCCATATGATTCAATTTCATCAAAATGCAGTAGGAACTACACTGTAAGGCAGGGACATACCATGAAGTTCTGACCGTCTCAGAGTAAAGACCATGCAGCCTGGAAGTTCTCAAGATGAAGACCATGTAGCTGACTTTCCCAGGCCAAAGAGAGTAGCATTGATCGTAGCACACCGTCTACCCCACACCCATCACTCATAGTAACGGTAAAAAAAATTAGAAAATCATTAACTATTATCTTATTCCAAACCACATGTACGTGATCAACCATTGACCATTCCTCAGTGCCCATGTCCCAGCGCCCAGCGCCTCGCTAAATGTCCCCCAAAAAACTCCCGCAATGCAAAACGCCCCAACCCAAACCTCAACTACTCGTTTGTTGCTTTAGTCTTCTTACTCATCCGTTGCATTCATCTTCCCCATCTCAACCCCTACCTCATCCGTACTCATCCTCTCCCCATCCGGCCCCCTCCGTCCACCCCCTACAAACCCCCACACACTGACCCCCGCAACAATCCATGCCGCAATGAGAAACGGCACCATAACTGCCCGTCCCGCCGTCTCAATCGAACACTGCTTAGCGTAGTCATCGCGAACCATGCCCGCGCCTTCGACGCTTTTGAGTGAGCAAGCCCAGGTTTCGAGGTCGAAAGTGCCGCGGTCGTAGCGGAAGACGGGGTCAGATGGGCTGGCGATGGTTGGAGTGGTGGAGGTAGAGTTGGCGGTGAGTTCGGAAATGTAGGTGGGGCGGTAGGTAGAGGAGTTTGTGTGGGTGGTGTAGATTGCGACGAGGGCGAAGAGGACAAGGATGGCGTTGACGATGTGGATGAACATTGTGTTGCGGCGGAAGGCATTCGATTGAGTCTTACGAGAACGTTAGCTATTTTTGGATGAGGTTTTTGGGGAAGGGTCAATGACGTACCCTTTTCCCGCTCTTCCAGTCGATGATTACGAGGGCTAAGTGGCCTGTGGCGAGGGAGAGGCTGATGGCTGCGATGATGATGGCGAGTTTGGTTGGTAGGGTGTGGAGCATTCGTGGTAAGGCGGCCATGATGATGTTTCCGTTCGTGCTGCTGGTGGTGTCTGGGTCGAATAGGAAGCCGGTCATGCGGTTGTCTTCAACGAAACTGTATGTGATTGCCTTGAGCGTCATGACGAGTATGGCTGTGATGAAGAGAGCGAGGAGAGAGGCGCCATAGATTTTTCGTGCTATCCGGTGATGTGGACATGAGTTCGTATCGAATGGATGGTTGAACATGGGCGAGTCATCTTGTTTCCGAGGGAGTAGAGACTGGACTTTGGCGATTAATGGTGGCAGACTGAATTTGGACTTTTTTGTGTCGGCCATTTTCTGATCTTGACTCGTCGTTAAGGGTAACCCCTAAGGTTTACGTTTGGTCGGTCCGGTTGTAATGGCTCACTTCTGGAAAGAAGTTTGAAGCAAGTCTTGCCGTGTGGCGACTATGTAGACATCAGTCGGCTACCAATCAGGTACTGCAGAATAAAAGGAATGAAAGATTGGGACGGCTCGGGAGACGGCATGCGATACGGTCAGGTTAGATATTATCCAAAATCCATCTGACAAACAGAACAACACAAATGCCACGTCAGGCACCCGTGCCGTACCTCATGCTATCATTACCCTCTATTCGAGCTTAGCTGTCAATGCTGCTATGCCAGCATATGGCTGGTCTGAGGCCTCTGTCAAGGTGTTGCCTGAACGGTCTGGTATGTATCCGACAATTTTTGTGTACTTGGTAATGCAATGACAGGTGTCAAACACTTGTTGTGGTTTTGTATTGGCTGTTTGGGAGGTTCGTGACAACAAGTGTGTGAGATGCGCAACGTGCACTGTCCCCAGACTGAACCCACGATGGTTCTCTCACGTCGCAATAACACGGGCAATTAAGCTGAATGCGTATTTATTTTTGTGTCCATACATAAGGCAGAGACAGACGGGATTGATATGCGGAGCATTTTGGCGCCACTTCTTTTTAATACTCCGCATGAGATTGGATACGTACCCCTCGTCGCAAATGAATTGGGATGCAATGATTGATAATACCACCGTGCCTCGTAGATATTGTCTGTTAATTATTTGAGAATGACGCGCGCGCCTGAACAATGGCTGCACACATTCTGAGGCTGGGCTCTAATTGCCATGTAGCGACAATGTTAAGCATAATGCCAATGCTGAATCATGCCTCAGGTTCTGCTACAAATCAGATCGGTGAGGATGCTGTTTGGCCGGGGTATTGTATCGCTTCTCGATTGAACCCGCTTCGGTTTCTTGTAGCGAGATATATCCTTATGCTTTATTAGAACTCAGAACACGCACATACGCGTGATATCATAAACACTGTTAACATCCACATGTGCGAGAGCTGCGTGAATGGAGAATTTGTCATGTCCATTCGCTGTGCCGTGAGGGGGGGGTGCACGCTTAGTTGCAGCTGTACAAAGCAAGGGTCATTGATCTGGACATGAGAAGTGTCATGCTGGATAAGTACATAGTAGGCTGCGTCCTACAGCTGTCCTACTGTGAAGCCGAATAATGTCGGTCAGACGTTGGGATGACCGTGCATCTGATGGGTGATGTCACATGTAGTAGACAGCCGAGCGCTAATTGTGTGCAAGTCGCGAGAAACCAACGACGCGTTCACACGACGTCCTTTCTTCAACAACAATAATTCTCAACACCCACCATGGCTTTTACAGCACTCAACAACCGCCCGTCGGCACCCGTCGTGCCTGTACAAGCCCCTGCGCCAGTGTCAGAACCGGCCCCGGCTTCGGTACCGACACGTGCGCCGCATCCCCAAGAAATCGATGTCGCCTTTGCTAGTAATCACGAGCTGCGGAAGCGCGTACACGCCGCCATAGGTATGTTTCTTTTCAAAGAATGCATTGAATTGCAATTGAACATACGAGGTAGATCAATATCCAGCACAAAGTACATTATTTCGCGACATTTCAACATATATCCTCAATCAAACCTCGCAACCTGCCGCTGAACCAGCGACTAAGAAGCGCAAGATTGAGGAGAGCAACAGCGTGCAGAAGGCCCCATCCGCAACTGGGGGCAGCCTCACAAGTGCTGCAACCCCAGCATTCAAGACATACGCTGGTGTTAGCTTCTCGATACCGCAGCGCAAGAAATTCACCCTCGAGTTACTGGACAAGAAGGACGGTGGCATACGGGCGATTGGTGCGAGCGGAAATGTCGAGTTTTCAATTGCGTGGAAAGATGTTGACCAGGTTTTCTGCCTGCCTATTCCTGAAAAGGCGAAGAAGCAGCACAACTTTGTCATTATACCACTACATGGAGACGGTGTTGCCCCCGTACCTGAAGAGCTAAAAGCCTCACCGCCAGAGCCAATCGTGTGGACGTTTGAGGAAGCTACGGGAAAGAACATTGTAGAAGGCGAGGACCCAGGGCCAACTGCAATGGCCGACGCAATACACCACTGCCTGATACAAGCAGGCACAGGAAAGCATGTCGTCTTTCCCGATTCAGATGAATTCGCAAGCGCGATCCCGGAGAGCCACAGAAAGGGCGAGAAGGCATACCACGTAAAGGCACACCGAGGAAGTAAAGAAGGTGCGATACTGCTTCGCGTTATTTCCGCGCGTTACACCTATTGACACTGGCTAGGCTATCTATTCTTCACCTCTGTAGGTATTCTCAACGGCTTTAAAAAGCCCCTCGCCTTCTTCGACTTCGCCGCCATAACCAGCATATCCTACACCGCCGTCCTTCGCAATACGTTCAATCTCGTCATCACCACACCCACCGGTGATATCGAATTCGGTATGCTTGACCAAGCAGACTTTGCCGGCATAAATGAATATGTGCAGAAGCACGGTCTTCAGGATGCTAGTTTGGCAGCCGACCGACGTGCTAAGAAGCTTAATGTGAACAAGGTTGGCGGCAA
Organism: Bipolaris zeicola 26-R-13; assembly: GCF_000523435.1. Classification (NCBI taxonomy): domain Eukaryota; kingdom Fungi; phylum Ascomycota; class Dothideomycetes; order Pleosporales; family Pleosporaceae; genus Bipolaris; species Bipolaris zeicola. The sequence continues at coordinate 32,558 of NW_006912137.1, forward strand.
GAAGGACGCTGCCAATACCGCTGAGGCTGAAGGGGCTGCGGAAGAAGAGGAGAGCGAGTTACAAAAGGCAGAGAGGGAATTACAGGAACAGGAAGACGACGAAGAAGAGGATGACGATTTTGATCCAGGGAGTGAGGGCGAGAGCGAGGGATCGGGATCGGACAGTGAGGACGATGAAGAAGGTGAGGGGTATGAGGAGGGCGATACTGCAGAGATTGAGCCTGACGAGGTGGACCATGATGAGATGCAACACTAGTGATGATCTGGAACTCGGCATAAATACCCAACATCGCCTTTTCTCCTTCAGCATGCATGAACTGCCTATCCACATGATACCTTTCCTTGTCTTCGGAAAAATCCTGGCTCGATAGGATTTTCCTGGCTACGCGCCTACCCTTATGCTCAGATGCCGGATCTCTTCACGACTTGATTGATGTGTTTCCTATGTGTTCGAAATGTATTCATCAGGAAGTGACGCCAGTAACCTAGCTATCGGGTGCGCACTGCCATACCTTCCGCTACAGAAGTTACTGCCCGTTACACCACCCAGATTGTCTGTCGATGACAGCTGTACTCTTCTCCCCATGAATAAGGTTTGTCAATCGGGAAGCGAGACATGAATCTCCCCTCATCGCATCCTCTGGAATATCAACACACTATTGCCAACACAGTCTACATACAATTCTTGTTGGTTTTCTAAGCTTACGAGGCCCCTACCAATTTGCATCCCATCGATCTCCGTAATCAAAACGAACTGGTTCAAGATGAGCCTTTTCTTCATGGCCTGCCTTCTAGCGATATATCTACCTATCATCAACGTATAACTCCCCTACTTCCTTCAAACCGCCCCCTTTCTCTCCGCGCCGCTTAACAGTTACAACAGGAAGCTGATCCCCGCTATACCAACGGACACCACTCCTATGATGTCGCTTATGACCATGCGGGACGGCCACGGCGCCGCAATAACCAGGTTCGAAGAGTGGAGAAGAGGCGACGAGTGGTGCGGATAGTCGAACCGGAACGAGCGAAGTGGAGCCGGAAGAGATCCAGATCCAAGCGACGTCGCCGAAGAGATTACTGACACTGAAACCTGAAGGAAAAAGGAGATGCAGCAGGGTGGAAGGGGTCGGAGAGGATACTTGGAACTCTCCGTTTCTGCAACGGGGGATATACAAGATAATCGGGAAAGACAATCATCGCATTTTGCCTTCTAGACCACGTATACAACCCGGAATAGTGGTGGAAGCAAGCTGTATGACGGGACAGCTGTTTCTTTCCGACAGCGATGACAATGACAAGCGCGTCTGCAAATGATGGCCGGCACATATATGCACTGACCAAAACATTAATCACCTACAAATCCTCTACTTTCAATGACGCAAAACATTTCAATTCAGGAGATTCCATCTCTTGCAATCGACGATTCCCAAAAATGAAGCAGAAGCATAGAAAAAAGGATGGCTTCATGTCAGATGTACACTTTTGTCTCGCTATCCTAGCATCCTTGCTGGCTACTTTCATATTTGTAGTTCCTATAGTGCACGTATTCGCATGGTTTCTGACACGCACACAGCAGCCACACTGGGGAATGCACAATGATACATCAAGAAAAGACCGCTTTTTTGTATGCTATGAACTTGTCGCATCCCAGACCCGACTCAAATTATTATCTACATCTCCCAATACATCCCATTTCGTAGACTCCCTTCTCAAACCCGAGTTTGATTCGTATCCATCCTCTCAATATTCTTCTCCCCCTCCGACTCCTCCGACTCATGCGTCCCCCGGCGCATAAGGTCCTTCGTGACAATCGGCCTCCGAACCTGATGACGACTATGCGGATTATCCGGACACTGAAACGCCGCTGCCTCATGGTCATCAAAGTCCTGCCCCGGATTCACAGTCTCGTAATCGACAGCCTTGACAACCTTGTATACCCCACATGCCAGCAGCGATCCCATGATCGGCCCAAACCAGTAGATATAATGGTAACTGGGGAAATCGCCCGTGACGACGCAAGGTCCAAAGCTACGCGCGGGATTCAGACTGCCGCCTGTGAAAAAGACACCGAGCATCTCCGCAACGAACAATGCCATGCCAATTCCAACAGGGGCAAGAAACGTCGCCTTGTGCTTTTCGGCGGCAAGCATGAAGACAGTAAAGACAAGTAAGGAGGTTAAGAACATTTCGAGAAAGACACCGCGAGCGGGAGATATGCCTGCGCTCAGCGTCGTGCTTACGGATAAGGGACCTGGCAAAATGGCGTGAACAACGCCTGCAGCCGCAATACCGGCAAGCACTTGCGCTACGAAGCACATGATTGCCCGGGGAAGAGGCACGCTGCCGATAAGGTAGAGACCTAGCGTTACCTTTGCAGCAGCAAAACAAAAGTCATCAGCCCAAGAAACTCAAGTCTCGTGTTGACTTCGCTTGGAGATTACAGCGAGTGAAATAAGGGGGGCAGGACTTACAGCAGGATTAAACAACCCCCCACTGACTCTGAAGAAACACCACACATTGATCATTAGACTGAACCCAAACACCAAGCTAATGTACAGCAACACGCTCGTGTCAGGTACCTGGAGAATATCGTCGGAGTTTGTGTTGGAATCGGATCGGTTGGCTTGGTTACTGTTGTTCGCGACGCTGGTGCCGCCAAAGGCAAAGAAGAGGAACATGAATGTGCCTGCGAACTCTGCTAGTGCGGCTACAGAGCGGTTGTGCCAGTTGTGTGAGATGAGCGTTGTGCGGACTCTGGTGCCCTTATGGCCGTGTGTAATGGATTCTATGTGGTGCCTGCCATGGGAATTGCTGGGGTGAGAGTCTTGGGGTTCATTCTGAGGGGCTTCAGGATGGGATTGGGATGGTAGGATGTCGTTTTTGTGAAACGGAAGGAGGTTTTTCAGGGGCATGATGGCTTTCAACCCTCCTTTTTGAGGTTGGTGAGGCTATTTATGGGTGTGAAGAGTGAATTGTATGACTTTGGACAGGAGCATTGAGTTCATTGCTACAACGAAATTGGGAGGCTACACTTTGGGCTTTTAATTGTCGACGATAGAGACGGGAGCATTTGGATGACGATTGCGCACCGAGACGAGGGATATGACGCAGCAGCAGGATATGACCGCATCGCCCGTTGTTTGATACTGCGACAGCTTTCAAATTTTCCCTTTGGCAAGACCCTATTCGTTCTTCACCCCTACTTGCAGGCTCGAACGGGCTGGAGCAGGTCTTTGATCTACAGAACATATCGTGGTAACTTTCCGCAACCCCGCTGCTAAGTGTCTTGTGGTTTTCGATATATCCCTCATTTGATACTTCAATTCATCCATATTACTCCACACATATAACCCATGTGTTCAAACCCCCTTTCCTCGAATATTTTTCCTGGAAATTTCAAATTTCAGCTGAAAGTGCAGAGTTTTGCATGGGTGAAGGGGCTAGAATCTATGAAGTAAGACCGCTCACGTATTCTCAGCCCCCGAAATCATAGTCGTAGCCAAGGAAAAAGCAATAGGACAGTTGCGGGGTGAACTTATGTTCGCACATGGACAACATCTGATTTTCAACGTTCATGCAATTGCCTATACGTCGATCCATAAGTTCAATTGACACGTCGCAAAATTTCAATTCCAGCTCGGTCTGGTCGCAACGGTCTTCAACGGCTGTGGTAAGATTCAGCTTTCAAGGTGGGGGCTAGTGCGGTGTCACCAAAGTATGATTGCTGGGTTTAGGTGTAGATCTGATCAGCGGCTCGTGGCTGTATGCCCGAAAATTTCCCCCAAAATGGATTGGCGATGCTCAATTTTGGAATGCTGACTTCTAGGTATGGGGGCGAGTAGGTAAGATCTGCGAGGTGCAGTGGGGGATGTGGAGAAGAGACATGTGAGGGATCGGCGTCGGCGCTGTTGTAATCGCGACGCGGTAGCGAAGCTAGAAGCGCGACGCCTTCTACGTATGTGCTACGTATTTGAATCGCACATGTCAATACTACTATGCGCAATCAATACGAATTGTGAAGAAAACACGAAGCCGAAAATGAGGCCACTTGCGATGTGTCGTGAAAAAGCCTGATATGCCAGGTGTAGTATTTGTACTCGGCTTCACCGGCACTTAGCTTAGTGTGCGTTTACGTTCGTGAGAGGCAATGTATTCTAGTATCACATGTGAATATACGGAAGACAATATTCTGGTAAGCCATTCAGCTGACATTGATGCTGATAACCAACGAATGGTGTGCGCATTTTGTGTTTTGGCTACTGTGCGTGTTACAGCGAATTGTATGCGAGCATGAGTACCAGCTAGCAAAGATACCAAGTAATTCCTCAAGAATTATATCCGAGCCGTCACCAGCGTAATATTTCTCCTCAAAACCTTTGTACAGATTCCATCATCAGAGCTTTTGTATGCTTTCAATTCGAAACAGGTTCAACAAATGTAGTTCTATACGAGGTTTTCGTCGAGGCTATGAATAGACACCCATACTTCACACTCTTAGTAAACTGCAATGACCAGCAGTATAACGATTGTGCGCTAAGCTTTCACTCGAATACGATACACTCCCTTGAAAAACCAAAAATCTCATGTTGTTCGAGTGCGGATATGTTAGAAAGAGATGTGACGCAGATTGTTTTGTTAATGCCTGGTATTTTTCCTTTTGGTTTTCAACCAGATTTACAGCTCTGTGTATTATGTTAGATTTTACATGGAATTTTTGAAATCAGCAATCCAGTAAGATAGCGATTCAATACATACTACTGCATAAGTTGTTGCAATTTTCATATCTGAGTGTTTCAATCAACGCAGAAGTATGCTATCATGAAACATCATACATCTATTGTTTGAGTCGATGAGATCGAGGAAGATCTAGTACATTGCTTATTCTACAACTCAGATAAAAGAACGAATTCTTTTTCGAAGTTTGAGAATTCTCTAAAACTAATCGCTGTTGTTCTGATGCACGAGGTTGTGCACAGCACTCGGCTTATTGATTGCGCACTAGAGTACTACAAGTACAAGGCTTTTCACTGTAGGTCATAGACATCCATTCCATGACAGGCAAAATCTATTCATTCGCCAAATGAATTCTTTACTTCCCTTCCCAACCGATATTCTCAAACCTGATTGGCTGATTTCGACTATGTGCACCCTCTAACAAATGGTATGATCTCTTCTATGTTACAACCTCACCGCTTGTGAGATATTCAAAATAACCAGAGATAAGAAGAGATGTATCACTGTTATCGTCAAGTATCTTACAGGTGGCAGTATCTTACATATAGGACGTCATTTCCTTGATTTGATGATCATACAGATGCCAGCCTTCATCTTCGAAGAAAACGGCTAATGTGCATATTCAATAGTTTCTAGTACCAGCCATGTAAACACTTGTATGCACAGAGACGATAGCTCTTACCATTTCTTGGACGAAAACCAAGTTACTCTATGTGCCAAGAGGAGAAGTGACGCAGTCATGCATGCTCCTTCCAACGGCGAACCATCTCCACACTGCCGCTTGCAGGGACATACGGCTTTCGATCAAACCGTTGCGTCTACTCTCATAGCGTACCGTAAAATCTATGACTCTGCATGAACCGCAGTCCTGATCCTCATTTGTCCATTGTCACAGCCAACTCGCCTTTTCATCATGTGCTCTCGCGACCACCAAGTACTCGTTTCATGCGCACAGACAACTCGATCAGTGTACCGGCCATGAAGTGGTACATCAACCCCTATTGTACACAGACAAAACCACCAAGTATTTTTGTCTCAATGGGTTACTTTTTGTGGGCCGGGCCTCTTTGGGCGAACTCTTTTGGACACTCTGGGGCTGGTGTACATTATGCTTTTTCCTTGGGTAGCTAAGTAAGTACCCAGAACTGCGCGGATGATACGGCAAACTAGTCGTAGTTGTTCCGAAATCGGTCCAAGTTAGGAGGACGCAACGTTCATTGATGTGCGTGGTAGCCAGAAGACTAGTGTTGATCACGTGAAGAATACGTCTCGTGAATATGGGCTCCAATAGTACTGAAAACCATGTCTACCTGCCTCCTCAACTCTGATCTGCGTTGAAGAGTAGTCTGGCATGGCAGGTAGATATGATGAGGTTGGGGTCGGTGCTCTTGTGGAGAAAGTTACTGGACGTGATGCTCTGTAGGCGGCAGCTGTATATGGATTCTTCACATGCGACCTACATTTCCTAGGTAACGATCTCAACGTGCTCAACCCAAACTCTTAAAATTCTAGAATGTTCAGAGCGCATTCCTAGCCCAACAAGCAAACAGACCCAAAACACTTGAGTACAAGCAGGTGTAGAATCAGTCCCACTCACTGCGGTTCTCGGCACGCTAATCAACCTCCTTCATGACGACCACTCTCTTCACCACTACCCAACCCCCCATTCTAAAACACCGAGACACGATCCAGCGTTACTCCACTTGCTCTGGCTATCGTGTCAGCGTAAAATAGGCACGGCTCGGCTGCTCACGTCCCCCAGATCCTGTTTCGGAAGTCCAAAAATGATCGACAGCGCCACCCGGCTCCCCATCTCAATTCCCGCTGCTGATTCTGCATAGTCTTACATGAACACGAGTGTCTCTGAACTGCCTATATGCAGGGTAATCGAAATACCAACTACTACTAAGTGATATAATGAGCAATTGATGGAGGAGCTATTCATAGGTATAACTAAATGCAGCGATCGGAAAGACTAAGAGTGTGGCGCATAGGTGAAGGTGTGGAACATCGGTGGTTTTGGGACCGGCACACCGATGCTTTTGACTGATGTGAGTGGTGTAGGAGAGAATGATCGCATTCGTCGGTGACACTCGCCGTCTTACTGCCCTCGGGCTCGTATTCTTCGTGTGCTGCGGACTCAGAAATCATCCTTGGGGTTTGGAACATGGACGATGACGGGAGTGTGCGCCTGCTTCTTATTTCAGTTTCACAATGCCATGAAACTTGAGTGCTCACATTCCTGTGCTTCATCCCTTAAGGACTTTTGATAGAAATCCAACTCTTGATCCATATATCAAGACGTACGCCCAAGGCACACGCACGCGTTGCCCACAGCTGAGGTCCGCATTCACGGAGCTTCGGCGCCAGCCACATCCAACGCACCCACCCCCCACTCATTGACCGAGAACCGATAAGCAAGAATCAATATCGACACTGGCAAATGGCGGCGCTCCCACCAATTGTACCGCTGTTCCGTAGGGGGCCTGGCCCGGCAGCCCCCGTATCAGCCCGGACATCAAGCGAGTTTACGTTCACGGATGCAGCATCGTCCCGCGTCATGTCGCTCGATGAACGGAATTTAATCGCAAGTCTAATCGCCGATCTCTCCGACAACTGTGAGACGGCTTTTGCAAGAGCACATATCCAAGCCCACGAGTGGGGACCAAGATATTCAGAAATAACAGAGCGAGATTGCACCGACCGACATTTTAGTAGACTATCGCGCCCACGGACTCGTGGTACCGCCACCTCATACACGCCTTCGAATTTACGCGAGGATCTCCGCGAGATCCGACCCTATCTGCGCGAAAGCACATTGTTGGCACTAGAAGGAATATTAGCAAACGGGATGGGACTAAGAGACGAGATGCCAAATACCCCAAAACCCCCGACATCGCCTCTGGCATCCTCTCCTTTGTCACCTCAATCTGGCGAAGGCTACTACGTACCCGTCATACTAGACTCCCAACAACCGTCCGGACGCTCCAGCTACTCGCGACCAACCAGCGTCAAATTCGACGACGAGCCGGACGAGTCTGGTATCTTTGCCCGCGACAAGCGACGGAGTACGAAGAGCAACCTTCGACACCCAATGGACGACACCACACCCCCAGACAACCTGAGGTCGACGTTTGAGAGCGACATGGCGGGCACCATCCCACCCGCGCCAGCCTATCCTTCAAAAGCCAAAACGGCTATTATTATGTTTTCTTTGTATATTGCCATTTTCCTCGTCGCCCTCGACAGAACTATCATTGGACCCGCTATTCCCGCCATTACAAACGACTTCAAGAGCATAGACGATATCGGCTGGTACGGCAGTTCGTACATGCTTACGGCCGCCGGTTTCATCCTGCTCTACGGACGAGTCTACACCTTCTTTTCGACAAAAGCTGTTTTCCTATCTGGTATTTTCTTGTTTGAAATTGGCAGCGTCGTTTGCGGCGCTGCGACGAGCAGCACCATGCTCATTGTTGGGCGCGCTATTGCGGGCCTCGGTAGCAGTGGTATCTTCACAGGCGCAATCCTTATCATGCTCAACACTGTGCCGCTCGAGAAGCGGCCGATGCTTCAAGGTCTTTTTGGCGCGTGCTTTGGCGTTGCGTCCGTGGCTGGGCCCTTGCTCGGTGGAGCGTTCACCCAGAGTTCGGCATCGTGGAGATGGTGCTTTTGGATCAACTTGCCGCTCGGAGGCGTTACGATTCTGGTTGTGTTTTTTATGCTCAAGTTGGATGAGCAGAAGCAGAAGCTGAAGGGTTGGGGCGAAATTGTTCGACAGTTGGATCCGCTTGGTACCCTGCTCTTTCTGCCATCAATCACCTGTCTTCTTCTTGCCCTGGAATGGGGTGCCGCTGAGTACTCGTGGTCGTCGCCGAGGATCATCGTTCTTCTCGTCGTCTTTGCCGTACTCCTTGTCGCTTTCACTGCATGGCAATATGTTACTCGCCACACTACGGCTACCATTCCCGCACACATCATTCTTCAACAGAGTGTCGCTTGCGGTGGTGCATCTCAGTTCTGCGTCGGAGCAACCATGCTTACGGTCTCGATTTACATTCCTCTCTGGTTCCAAGCCATCAAGGGCGTATCGGCAATGCAGTCTGGTATCAACACCATTCCACTTGTCCTTTCGGTCGTGGTGGGCTCAATCCTGTCAGGTGGGCTGGTACAGCGTTTTGGATACTACACTCCATTCATGATCTTTGGGTCTGTCCTCATGGCCCTCGGAGTTGGTCTTATCACAACATGGAACGTGAACACCAGCAGCGGCATGTGGATTGGCTACCAGATCCTTGTGGGTTTTGGAGTTGGAAGCACCATGCAGCATCCCAACATCGCTGTCCAAACCGTTTTGCGGAAGCAAGATGTGCCAACTGGAACAGCCATTCTTTCACTATGCCAGACATTGGGTGGAGCAGTCTTTACCGCAGTCGGTCAAAACCTGTACATCAGCAAGTTCACCGATGGCCTGAGGGAGATCGGTGGTCTTGAACCCCAACGCGTACTTGGTGCCGGAGCAACGGAAATTACCAAGAATGTACCGGACGATGTCAAAGTCAGAGTGCTGGAGGCCTACAATGTCGCCTTGACAAAGGGAACCTTCTTCGCAGCGCTTATCATTGCTTGCTTTGCCTTGCCGGCGGCTCTGGGTATGGAATGGCGCAGCGTCAAGAATAAGCAAGAACAGCCACCAAATGCTGCACCCAATGGAGACGTGGAGAAGCAAGATTCACAAGCGCAGCCACCTCGTGGTATCTTGAAGAATTCGACCGCCCCTGAAGGACAAGACGATGCTCCTCTTGCCCCACCGGCTCCATCGTGGAGGAAGACCTTCCGAGCCAGTGGCCATTTCTCGTCGTACTTGACTGCCAAGGTCAATCCTGATCTCCGGGGTGAATTGAAAGCGCCTAAATAGGGTAATGGATGGTTTTAATGTGTAATATGCCGACTTCAGTTAGATATCCCGAAGTAGATTAGATTATTTTTCAATATATTTCCACGTGTATACGGCAAATGCCGGATCGCGTCCCACGTTTCCCCCCAACAATGGTAGTACAAGAACGAAAAGATGTGGTCATCTCACGTGATATTAGGTGGTGCAACAATCTGTTTTCGCTCTCCACAAGCCGAGTCAAGATACACACACATGTCACTGTGCAGAAATGGACGCTGCGTTGCAACTCCACCAGTGCGTCCGGCATCCTACCCGAGTCTACAATCGGTTGAACCTGTAGATCCGTCAGCGCAAGCACCAAGATATGCAGTTGGGTGCGCCACGTCTTCTTGATGCAATGAAACAAGCAAGGCCTAGCTTTGGCAAAGCTTGATAAATCTACACGCAGATCAACGCCAACGACACCGTGTCGTTCTCTCAAACCACATACTCCATAAGCGAGTGATGCATGCTGCGTTGTCAACACCGAGTAAGCGACTGTTCGTATTCAATGAAGCCATGTTGGTGTGCGATGCGGCTATTGTCATGGCCCCGAATAGAGTTCGCCAATCTAATTAGAGACCGGAACCCGCAGTGCTGGTTCGTTTTCATAGTCCAAGCGTATGATTGGCTTACACCAAGCCTCGAGGCTCTTCACGAGGATCATTACATCGCAGCAAGAAAAGTAACCTGCACTGTTCATTTGCTGCCTGCAGCACAGAACGAGATCTCCGGCATGGGACGCCTGCCGCAAATAGACATTCGCTGGCCGAGGCTCCGACTCGCCTGACCTGTGAATCTGAAAGGCGGTCGCGGCTGTTGCGCTTCCGCCATACGGGTTGTCTAGAGCGGCACCAGAAATAAGGTCCAGCCAAAAGCCTAAAGGGTGCAAGACATCCATACTGCAATCACGGTTCCCCGCAGGTGTCTCAGTCATTCCCCAGTGTGGCTGCGGTCATCGAGGTAACAATAGAGTTGGCCCCGGTGAGACTACAAGCTGACTCTCCAGGTGCAGGGGCCCGATTGGCATGTCAAAGCGGTATCGATCAGCTCGGCCTCCCAAAAGAAAGCCGGTATTGTGCCACTTTTTCCCACGTCAACAGCTACTGCGTTGAGCTACTGCGTCGGAGATTATAGAGGAGAGACGAGTACGATCCGCGGTGCGTGGGGAAAAGCGAACATGAGTGTGCACAGGCACCTCGAATATCGGTATAAGGACTGCCTCAAGGTAGCCCTCGTTGATCAAGCTGGACTCTCGAATACCTTGTCCCCCTGCTCCCCTCTCTTGTATTTTTTTGTAGCGATTTAACACGTGCTTGGCACCATGGCATCTCGATCCGTTCATATTGTGTTGAGTGTCGCATGGCAAGATGCTGGAGACACCACACGCGCAATTGCCATGGCCATCGCATTGCGAGACATGTGCCCCCCTGATGTCGACCTCAAGATTGACTTTTTGTCGTGCGGTGCCCGGTTTGAGTATCAGATTACAGATGCCGGCTTTAACATTGTTGCTGCTCAGCCGCGCGTAAAAGGCATTTCGGTAGCACACGACCTTGGCTGGGACTGGCCAGAGTTCTTCGGCTCGGAGGAGATTGCCAAGTCCTTCATTGATGGTCAGCTTGCTGCTTTCAAAGAACTGAAGCCCGACATTGTGTTCCATGGCATGTGGGCTCCAGCTTCCATCGCTGCACGACTCCTCGGCATCCGCACCATCAACTTTCTACCAGTCCCTCTGCACCCTGGAGCATTCTGTCATGGTCTGATCAGGGATCTTCCTGATATGATGCCGCTCTTCACTCGCCTTCCTCGACCAGTCCGACAACGTATAGCATGGTGGGGAAGTGGCTTGATGACAAAGGCTCCCATCTTCCAGCAAAAGCGCTTGGGCGCAGCAGCCGCCGCCGCTGGATGGCCCATCTCAGGGCCCATTTCACTCTTTGACATGAACATGGCAGATCTCAACCTAGTCAATGATCATCCAATCTTCCACCAAGAGTACCTCCACCGTATACCCAAGAACATTGTTCTTACGGGTCCACTGTACGCGCGAAACGACTCCAAGCTAGACGACGATATAGCAACTCATCTAACAAAGGGACCTGGCCCATCCATTCTGGTTACCATGGGCAGTTCCGGCACAGAGGAGTTCTTGTTCGAGGCAATCAAGGCTCTTAACATGAACCCTGATGACAACTGGAATGCGGTTGTCCTGGCTTCGAAATCAATCTGCGACATTAACAAGGCAAACGAAGTCGCTAACGGGGATCCACGCCTGTTGGTGACGGACCGATTCATCCCAGCATCTGCTGCCAACGCACTTGCTGATCTCATCGTTACCCATGGAGGACAGGGAACCGTCCAATGTGCCTTGGCTGCCGGAAAGCCTCTTGTAGGAGTTGCGCTACAGGTCGAGCAGCAGACGAACCTGGACAACGCGATGAATGCCGGTGCTGGTATCCGCGTACAGAAGCACATGTGGAAAGCGAAGAACATCCGCGCCACAATACTATCAGTCCTGAACAACCCGACTTACGGCAACAAAGCTAGGGCTCTGGCGGACACGTTGAACTCGATGGACGGTGCGAAGACAGCTGCAGAAGTCATGTGGAAGTTCATCCTGGAAGAGCATTCTGAGAAGGTGAAGTCATAGACTCCTGAGAATCTGGAGATATGCTCTTGTGTCGTCCTTTTGTTTGTGAGGTTTCAGAGTACCGTAAATGTTCTAGAAGCGATGCGTTGGCGTTACTATGTAATTATCGATTCCCTTGCTCATCTCATCGTTGCATATTCCCACTATTCAAACTTTTTCCAATGCAGTAAGCCATTTCGTGATTGTACGTCAGAAAGGGTTGAAGTTTTATGAAGTGAGACAAGTGAAAGTAACGCGATGCTGTACTGAAAGCGCAGGGGACGATCAGGTACTTGACAGCACGTGCTTCGGAGGCTTGGCGAGACTGGGTACTTACCGTCTTCCTGATTTACTGATGAGTACGTACGGAACATTGTCTAGTCCACTTCTTCTTGAACAAAAGATTTACCAATATCACTGCCCTTGAAAACTACTTTTGCGCCATTGAAGAAATTGTACATTGCTACTCGCCCCCACGCCATCCAGCACCATCAGTATATACTCACTGAAAGTATACGCAATCACACTCACATTTCCGGAGACACGTCTCTTGCCAAGTTTTATGCTAAGGAATTATCACCGAATTATCGGTGTGTCAAATACAAAAGCAAAGGTATTGGCGACTGAGTGAGAATATGACGCGTGGTTCTGAGGTACTTTATGTACACCTACGTATGAGTAGTTAGATCCTGGTGTATGTACGACAACATGCATTCGGGATAGATGAAGCCAGCCAGCCAGCCACACAACGCACGCGATGACTTTCCTCATCGAAATACCCCCATAGTTTCCTGATTTTTCGACCAATGCATCCTTCAGTTGTAGATTATCTAGTCATTCCACCAGCCTATAAAACTAGAGTTGGTGTGTGTAAGTATAGTGTCATGTGTTGGCGGGGCAAGTCATGCACAACATGTAATTCCTCGATAGACGCCCATGACCCCACCACCTCACAAGACCCAGTTGCGGCACGAGCCGCATGATATGTATATGCCTCATGCGCCTTTTCCATGATCTCAAAAAGCATCTCGCCACTTTGTGATCCTCTCTACTCTCTGTTTCCATCCGATACTATCCAACCCTCAGGAGAGCGTCTCAGCCCAACGCACCCCCACCTCGGCAGCCAATCACGATCCGCTACGTCGGTCGTCTCCATCTTTCCCATCCAGCGGGGTCATCAGAACCCGTGAGGGAATGCCTGTAGCAGCCCAGCTTAGCGCTGCGCGGGTGCCCAAAAACAACGCGTCTTCTTAAATATTACAATCCCCGGCATTTTTGCGTCACTTCTCCCCACCGTGGTTACCCTTGGAAGTTTTGTGTGTGTGTGTGAGAGATCTGGCTACTTTTGTGGAATCATGTCGGAACTAGTTGTTGCTGGCCCCGCGCCCCCGCCGCCCATGACATTTCGCGAGCGGTTGACCCAGTTTAGGATTCTCGAAGAGAAGCGATGTGAGCTTATTGAGGTATGTGTACCTCTCCAGTCTCTATGACCATAGCGCTTTCAGTCGTGTGCGCCATAGAGTTGTCGCTGGATACTCACCGTCAGAGCAGGAACTGCTGGACAAGCTGGAAAAGACAGAAGAACGCCTTGCGCAAACCGAACTGGATCTCGGGTCTGAACAGAATGTTAGACGAACACTGCAAGCGGAGATTGCCGAGACGACGAGAACAATGCAGGCGCAGATAGACGAGTCAAAGGCGAAAGAGGAAGCGTTAGTACAGCAACAGGCGAAGCGACCGTTCGTGATCGTCCTCATAGATGCCGATGCGGAAGGCTTTCTGGTACATAGTCCCCTTAGTATCCCCCAAAAAAACATATGGTCGCAGGTTTGTAACGTGATATATTGTATAGTTCCAAGACAAGTACATCACTCGCAAAGCCCAAGGCGGCGAATCTCTCGCCGACGAACTCAACCTCCGGATCCGAGAATACCTACGAGAACTCTTTGAAGATGCAGACTCGCTTGATATCATCGTACGGGTATATGCCAACCTCGAGGGCATGGCAAACTACCTTGTGCGGCTCGAAAAGGTGCGCAACTTGGGTCAGCTTCGTGCCTTCTCCACCGGCTTCTGTGGCAGGATAACAAGCTTCGACTGGATCGACACTGGAGTCGGCAAAGAAGGCGGAGCAGGAAGAAAAGTCAGAGGTATGCATACTCCTCTCAACACATTGCAAAGGCAACCCCCCCTAACCTCATTCCAAAGAAAACCTCTCCTTCTTCGCCCTAAACACCCATCTCCGCCACGCCATCGTCGCCTGTTCCCCCGCCGACCTGCCCGCCTCCCTCCTAACCACCATCCCCCTTGAAAAACTCACCCTGATCGAATCCCTCCCCCTCCCCCAATCCCTCACTTCCCTCCCCATCAAAACCGCAAAATTCCACTCGCTATTCCCGCCCCCCGCGCCCCCGAAAGCCGTAAAACCTGTCGTCGAACGCAGCCGCTCCGACCGCGGCCACAGCGAAGCAGACATCAGACGCGGCGACCGCGACCGAGACCGCGACCGGGACCGTGAGATCCGACGACGCGATGATAGAGGCAGCGGTGGCCCGCAACTCCAGCTCATGGAACAAGAGCATGACGGCGGCGGCTCGACGTGGCTTGTTATCCAGCCTGAGCGGAGCAAGAGCCAGGTTATCGACAGGAGGGGGGATAGGAGACGGGCGCCGAGTGAAGACGATAGTAGCAGCTTGAGTATTAGCATTGGGCCGGACAATACTGTTAGTGTTGATAGTGGGAGGAGAAGGAGGATCATGGGGTAAGGGACGTGTGGTTTCTGGGGGGGGGGGGGGGTGAGGGAGAGTTGTTTGGTGGATTCGTATATGTTGGTATGTATGTAGCATGGCGTGGCTTAGCATAGCATTTAGCGTTATTTTCTCATCGAGAGCTTGGTATCATGTCCTTTGAGATGTTTCGTCTTTGTGTTTGAAGCTGGGTGGGGGATGCTCGGAACCTCAGTGTCTTTTGGAAAGCCTTACAATCCCCCCCTTTTTTTCCCCCGATCTGTGACGAAATGTAGTGTCGAAGACTATTCAAGACCATTGCTCGAAAATGCAATGAGAAATAGGTCTACGTTTTGCAATCAGTCTCATATCATTTTTATCCTACATGTTATACCCATATCAACTTACAACATCCATAATCGTTGCAAACAAAAGAAAAGAAAAGAAAACCGAGAAGACAGCTTCATTCGAATCTAGGGTATAAGATGAGAGAAGCAGAGAACAAAACACAAGCACGGAAAAAGACCAGAGAAGAAAACCCGCCACATATCATGCCCCCTGTTTCCCCCCCGTTCCCCTTATTGTAAGAAAAAGAGAGAGAGAAACAAACGCCGGCCCAAATTTCAATGCAATGAAAACCCCCCGGATATCATGACATACACCTCAACAACGCCCCGTGTCCACCTTGATATGGGCAATGGGAAGAATCGCGTCGTCAATGGCGCGAAACATGATACAAAGAAACAAAGCAGGAAAGAGGAAGAAGAGAAAAAACAAAACACATCAAGTTCGGGAATCTGACTTGGGCTGGGTCTTGGCCTTTTCCTCATGCTCCTCTACAATCGGACTTGCAGGAACTTCATCCTCATCACTCGCCTCCCTCGCCTCTTTCCACTCGGAGCTCTTGCGGCTGATTCTACCGGGTCCAACAGGGTCGCGAGGGCTGGCTAGGGGACTCGTGGGCGTGGCGCGCATGCTGCTGATACTATCAGTGCGGCCGTGACCGAGGAGTCCGCTGCGAACACTGAGGCCGTCGGCCTGCTTGTTTGCATAGTAGCTATTGCGGTCGGTGGAGAGGGCAGGTGCGGTAACTCCAGAGGCCGAGTATACGCTTGCGCGCTCTGCGCTGACAAAAGCACCGACGTTGTTGGGGCGATTCGAGGGCGAGTAGATGGTTTCGGGGTTGGCCGATAGGACGCTTAGCGGGAGCGACTCGCGACTGCCACCATAATGTGACGAGGGTGCCAACGCGCGCATTGAGGCGTTGGTATCTACGGAGTTGCGGCGGCGGCGCTTCGACGAGGAGGCCAGGGTTAGAATCGAGGCGTTGTCAGTCAGAATGTTGTTGGCGGTGGCGCCTTGGTAGGAATTGGGCTGCTGCTGGGCCGCCATGTGTGGGGGTATGGCCGAGGGCGGAGGAGAGGTGGGGAACTGGTGGGAGAAGTGGACGGGTGTGGCGAGGGAGTTGTTTGCGTTACTCTGCTGCTGGACTTGGCCAATATTGAGGACGTTGGAGGGCGCGGTAGATTGTATGGTTGTCAGGGTGGTAGTGAGGGAGTGCTCTGAGCCGTGGGGTGAGGAGAATGTGCTGCCCCCATTGACAAAGTTGCTGCCGCCAGTCTCAGCCTTTGAGCGTGTCGAGTTGAGCGTCTCGGGGAGCGTTGCAACAGTGGGTGCGGTGGACTTGTTGCTCTTCTCTACGCGCTGTGGCCGCTCTGCCGCTGCCTCCTCGACCGACGTACAGCTGGCATTGGAGCGCGGGGTGGCAGCGGTGGAGACTGAGATGCTATCGCCGGGCGCATTGGCGCCAGTGGTCATGTAGCCGGACTGGGGGTAGGGGTTGTTCTTGGCCAGGGCCTTCTTGGTGGTGGTGCTCTTCTTGCCGGGGGCGTCGGACGACGAGGGCTTGAGGTTGGCAAGGCGCTTCATCCAGCCGGCAAAGGGGCGCTTGCGCGTAGTATGGCGATCTTTGGTCTTGGTCAGCATGTCTGGCATAGTCGGTGGGCAGAGAAACGGGGCAAGCAGAGCAAAAGAGAGTAATGCAGGGCGGGAGGTGGTGGTTTTATGAGGCAGCCGGGGGCATAGGCTGTGCTGGGCTAGGCGACCGTACCATGGGGCCTCGACGCTGCTTCGGCCGTCGCCATGCTGTCCACGGCCGAATATAGTAGAGCGCGGGTGGTGAGAAAGTGAAGTCGTTGGTTGGGCTGGCCCTGCGCGGGACGCGACGTTCCGTGTCGGTAGTCGAGGTGGAAGCACGTGGAAAGAGAGCGGCAGTGTGCGTTCTGTTATGCGTGTAGTATACTATATGTAGTATATGCCAGCTTTGAGCGTGTCTGTTGCGCTGACGAAGCTGGGCAACGTGTCTGATATCTCGTGATTGGGTCTACGTTTGTCTCGGTCGGGGGCGGAAGGGCAAAGGCATTGGAATGGGATAGGCACTCGATATCTCCGGCTGGCTGGACCCTTTCCCCAGCGCAAGTGCCGCCCGCCGCACTGAGCAGCCCTGCCGTCCTTCACGCCTCTTCGATTGCGTATCGCATGTAGATCGTCATGACAAAACCCCGCCCAACCTCCCTTGCCCCCTACACTGTTCGTAAGGCGGCCCCGGACATGAGCCGTCACGGGTCAACAGCCAACAGGGCCATCGACCACCAGGCCTGCCCTACGTCATGATCCCCATTACTACTACCACGTCCTCTAGACATGCCATGCCGGACGCCTCAGGTCAAACCATATTGCCCCTGCCCGACGATGTAGTCGCTCAGATCAAGTCCTCCGCCGCCATCGTGTCGCTGACGGGCGTTGTGCTGGAACTAATCAAAAATTCGCTGGATGCAAAGGCCACCAGGGTTGAAGCTACTGTTGACTTTGTTCGTGGGGGGTGCATTGTCGAGGACGACGGACTCGGCATCTCGCCCCTTGAATTCTCAGAAAAAGGACGGCTAGGGAAGCTATATTGTACGTCTTGGTGCTGGTCGCTGTCTTGCTAGATATTGACCACTCCAGGTACGTCCAAATACCATGCAAAGGAGCCTTTACTTGGCCGAAATGGCACCTTTCTCGCCTCACTCGCTGCCATGTCCCTCTTAACCATTGCCTCGCATCATCATGAGTATCGGTCGCAGAACGCGGTCACTTTCCACCACACTAGGGTTGTCGAGCGGCAGTTGCCGGCGTCGGCCCATCACGAGGTGCATGGCAGACATGGTACCCGTGTCACTGTGCGAAATCTATTCGGAAATATGCCAGTACGGGTGAAACAGCGGGCGGTAATCGCGGCTCAGAAAGAAGAATATGAGAAGATGTGCGAAGGGCTGAAACATGACATCGCAGGCCTCCTCCTTGGTTGGCAAGGCACTGCATCCGTGCGTGTTCGAGATGGCGACAACAAACCCATTCTCAACCTCAACACATCTGCTAGAACATACCAAAACATAGGAAAGGCCCGTTCAGCACAGCTGAGTTCCCTCCTCAACATCTTGACTCAAGCCAACTACATCGACATTGATGAGTGGTCATCCTGGGTACCAGCGTCGGCCTCGACCTCTACCGTCTCTGTCAAGGGTGCCATATCCCTTGATCCAGCCCCGAGCAAGCATGTGCAATTCATTTCTCTAGGCATACGGCCACTCTACTCTGATTCTGGACATAATGAGTTATTCGACCACGTGAATCGTCTTTTTGCACTCTCCAGTTTTGGTACTGTAGAAGAAGAAGCAGTTGTCGATGCATATGAGAAGATGCGGCGGCAGTCGGATAAGCGCTTCAAGAAAGATGGCTACACCAACCGACAGCTCAGGATACGCAAGGATGTTGATCGATATCCCATGTTCCATCTCCGTATTTCGTTGGCAGAAGCTAACGGGGTGGCCATGTCTGAAGATCAGGTCATAGAAGACGAAGCGAACTTGCAGAGTATAATGGATGTTTTGGAGGCAATGATAACGCAATGGCTGGTCGTTCACCATTTTCGGCCGCATCAATCTCGAAAAAGACGTGATGCGCCTGATACAGCTTCTAGTTTGTCGAGCGAGACTGTTGCAAGCGACTCGTCGGTATTTCCAAGACCTGCTTCTACAGGGCAGTTATCGGTGTCCAAGAACAAGTCTGTATCTACAGAGACTCGAAAAAGAAAGCGTTCGAAAGATTCGAACTCACATGAGAACTTGAAAAAACATCATCAAGCTTTTGCGACATGGTCGCGTATCAAAAGTGGAAAGTCTGAATTCTTCGATAGTCTATCCACCAGGCCAAAGTTGGGAAACCAATGTGGCGTTGAACAAAGTTCGCGTGCCGCTGTTCAGAGTCCTGGCAAAAGTCAACCTTTTCCCTCATTCGCCATGAAGCCTATCGCCCAAGGCGCATTCGGCGCACCCATGGCACAAAACGTGCTTCCTTCTATGAGCGAAACTTCCAGTGCTGAAGAAAAAGAGAATGATGACAGTATACTGTGGACGGATCCTTCAACTGGAGATACTCATATTTTGAATGCTAGGACAGGTTGCGTGATGCCAAATGTGCAACCACGATCGAATACAGACCCTTCTACAAATACATTCAGGTCTGATCAAAAGTCTATAAACAAGTCGATTCGTCTACCGAGTCGAGCCTCAACAGCCACAGCAAAGCCCACGCCCTGGTTAGACAATATACTCCAGAACTGGGAAAACCCCATCTTCAAGCCCAGTGAACAGCGTATTCAACAAATCACAAACGACCAAGACAAACTCGGCAATCACCACAACCAGCTCATGCACAGTTGCTCCCATCTCACCGACAAGTCTTTTGACACAAATACTACCAGCATCTCCAGCAAACTCTCAAAGCTAGGCCTCCACACCGCCCAAGTAATCTCCCAAGTCGACAAGAAATTCATCCTCGTAAGAATGCAGCCCGCATCCCAAAGCAACGACATCCTCGTCCTCATCGACCAACACGCCGCCGACGAACGCATCCAAGTCGAATCCCTCTTCCAACAACTCTGCACTCCCTCCGCTCACACCTACTCATCCTCGCAACTCTGCCATAAACCCGGCATCGCATCGCTGACCCTCGAGAAACCCCTCAGTTTCGCCGTGTCCCCGCAAGAACAATCTCTTTTCATAACCCACGCTGCGCGTTTCGCTGCTTGGGGCATCGTATACGACGTACCACCGCCGCCCTCGTCGAACCAAGGGTCTCTTGAGACGCGGAAAAAGAAGGGGAAATGTGAAGCACTACTGTTGGTTACTGCGCTTCCACCTGTAATTGCTCAACGATGTGTGGTGGATCCCAAGGTTCTGATTTCGATGCTCAGATCGACGGTTTGGGGGTATGCTGAGGGACGTGTTCATCTTCCACCTCCTGATACCCTTTCTTCCCTTTTGGAAAAAGAAGGGGATTCGACAAAAGGGGATAAGGCTTGGGTTCGCGCCTTATCAACTTGTCCCCCTGCCCTTATCAACCTAATCAGTTCTCGTGCGTGTCGCTCGGCAATCATGTTTAACGACGAACTGAGTCTTGCAGAGTGTAGAGAGTTGGTTACGAAGCTCGCAGAGTGTGTGTTCCCCTTTATGTGTGCGCATGGTAGGCCGAGTATGGTGCCGTTTGTGGGTCTGGGTGAGCGGGATGGAGAGAGAGTGGCATGTGCATTGGGGGATTACAGTGGGAGTGGAAAGAGCTTTGTGCAAGCGTGGAAGGAGTGGAAGAGATGAAGTTTATTTACACTCTGTGTATTATATATACATATTTAAGACTCCTAGTACTCGTAGACTCTTAATTTAGAAGTAGAGATTTTACCTATTTTTAGACGTCTAATTAGTTTAGATCAAATTCAGATTCATCGTTTTATGTGAAATATGAGATTAGAAGAAACTTGGCAGCGGAATCCTAAACTATGGTAACCGTCGTCCCCTATTATTGATCTACGCCTGAAATCAACTACTTGTGTATATGCATCTTCAATCCTTCCACCTAGAAATACATCTAGCAAACACTTGTTACCATCATCTCCCTCATTCAAAAAAAAACGTCCAACGATGATTATCAGAATTGAATTCCCCACATCTCTCTTTTATTCGAGTAAAAGATCCTATTTGTTATCAGCATTATGAAGATCATACATGTTTTGGTCTGGTCCCATTCATGCAAGTAACTTGACGAAATGGGAAATGTTATTTAAACAAAAAAAAACACTATAATTCTCATAGTTTTATCAGAAAGCGCCAAGTGCTCAGCGTGTGTAATATAAAGGGGGATAGATGACGTGATTTCTTTGATCTGTTTGCTATATGGCTTGACTTTTTTTTTCTTCTCTATTTACTATAACTATAGCGTATCAGATTGTTTATCTCAGAAAAAAATAATGACAGGCTACATCCCAACCTGGGGGAATCGGGTATCAACAAAAAAGATTTGTCTACTCTATAAGCTCTACGGAGTATTGTTGTAATAGAAAATATTCCCTAGTTTTTTTGTTTTCATCAAAATCAATCACATATACCTCTTTGAGGACTCAATGAATCACCCGTCCTTTCCTTAGAGAAACCACATCTGTCTCGAGCCCAAACGCCGCCCGTGATTTTTCCCTTGACCCAACGTCTAGCAGCTCGCCAAACCTCAGTTCGATCTTCTTGACAGCATTCGGGGTAGGTGCAGATCCGAGCGAGTATCCGAGTGTCAAGTCGTCGAGGTACTTGTTCCGCGTTGTACTCATGATGGAAGAAAAGCTCGTTTCGTGGCAGATGCCATTGAGCCACAGGGCACGTAAACCTAGTAGAACGCCAAAAGCTGAGCAGGCAATGGCAATGGCATATGTCATGATGAGGTTTCGCGAGCGGTATTCGTAAATCGTGGTAAAGGTCGAATGTGTGACAAGTGTTGTGTTCGTGGCGTTTTGTGGAAGCCTGGTGAGGAGGGCCCAGTGTCAGAAAAAAGGCAACAAGATATACATAATCGACATCTGGGGGAAAGAGGGTCAGGCCTTCAGACTTACCATAGCCGGTCGCTGCTGAAAAGGCTGAGTGTTTGGTTTCGAGACAGCTCTTCTATCATTCCTCCAAGGGTTCTGTTGGTGGCCAAGTCGCGGTCCTCTTGTGGAAGATCATGTAACAAGCGCCCGACTCCCGCAGAGAAAGCAGTAGATACGAAACCAATCAAAGCAGTAGACATTACTCTTGTTTGATAAGTGGAGAGGCCAGAGGAACCGCTATCATCCTGGTGGGCCTGTGGCCCGCTTGCCCAAGCGCCTATCGCGCCATTTAGTATTGTCGCTAGTGCACGCGAGATTGCCTTGAATGATCCATTTCCCCAATCGCTCTTTTGAAGCCACTCAAAATGTAACCCAGCAAGGGTTTGTGTGTTGCCTACGGCTCGAAAATCGAGGTCAAAATGGGTGTCGTATAGTGTGCACGAAATAGATTCGTCGCCGACTCGTACCGAAATTGCCGGATCATAGCTTTCACCGCATGAGGGACCAGGTCGATCCGACAGCACACACTCGTCTACAAAGTCTTGTAGGTTGAGTAGCGGGCTACTGGTACTAGTATCCTGCCTCGTGTAAGCCAGATACATAACTTGGCCGCCTGCGCTCGCTTGAAGGCGCTCGAAAGTTGTGTTCCAAATATTATTGACGTCCTCCAATCTTTGTCCTGTCGCAGGCTCGCATTTCAATGATGGTCCCAGGAACTCATGGTGGTATGTTGTGTTTGCAGCGATAGCTTGCAGGGGAAGAATTTGCATGTTGGACAGCGTGGCAAATGTAAGACGTGTCAATAAGGGAGAGGAGCCGTCGCCAAGTCCTGAGAAGGTGTAAAGTGACGAGTCATTGAAGTTGAGTGTCGGTACATGCATCATGGTCGTATTCTCTCGTATAGAAGGGGCAACAGTCAGTGTTGATGGTGTAATCAAAGCTGCAAGCGGAAGGAACCTGAAACAGTCAGTGACGTTCAACTACCCCAACAGTGAGCATAGGTACCAGATTATGAAAGCCATTAGTGATAAGATCTTTGCCTTTAGTAGCAGGCTTGGATTCAAAAAGGCTAGGATGTCGTATGTGGCCGCAAACATGGCATCGATGGTAGAAATAGGATTGGCTCGTGCCCGCAGGTTGATCCATATGTGCTGTTTGTATGCTACAACGACTGCGCTTGTAAGCAGAGCCTTTGAAAGAAAGGCAAAAGCTGTGCCATATCGAATAATCCAAATTTGGGTAAGGTATTGTGATCCTTCATCTGGGTTTTGCACCGCTGAACCGTCAAGGTAGGAGTAGAAAAGATGGTGTCCGACTGAGACGAGAATACCAGAAGCAAATGGGACTAGCATAGAGAACGGAGTGCGAAGGGAAATGTGCCATTGCACCGGGTTTTCCTCAGTATCTGGCGGGCTGGGTGGGGACTCTGTATTCTTCGCAACCATCGACTTCGGGATTGCAGTATATGAAACCCCGTCTTGCAGAGACATGGTGGCTTCGAAACGATATGGTTTATTTTTGAGAAGAATGAGAGAGCGACAAGGTGTTGTGACTTGACAACGTGCAAATAGACCGTGGATTAATACGTATATTTTGGAAGCATGGCTAACTGATAAGGGTGCGATGCCCGCAAGGCTGAATCGACATATAATCTGTTGCTGCTATATTAAGAACTTTTCCGTACGATTGTCCAACGAATACTTGATATCGCAAAGCTACCTGCAGCCACTGTTTTATGTACTGAGGTCGGGTAAGGCCGACTGCGAGGCGGAGAATTGGGAACCATTGAGCACCCAATGGGTAGCAAGAGAAACGGATCATATCGCTAACATCTGCCATATTAGTAAAACGCCACAACGCTAGCATGCGACCATGTGAGGGCCATTTCGGTTCCATCTCGTTTTATGGTTAGTTATGTCCGATCAGGGCTCTGTGTTACAACACTCTGAACTGGAGGCCGACCCCGGGGATCCATCGGGTACTCCTCGGGCCCATGAAGCCAAAGTCACGTGCATAAAGTATGTAGTATTATCCGAACCTTAGGTAACACCGTAAGAATTCGTCGTAGTTCACTCTTACTGATATATTTTATGCCTATCTGCGAACCCCACACAGATCTCTCACATAAAACACTAGGGCAAGATCACAACACGAGTTTTCCGCCCTATCACGACATGTCAGGGGCAAAAGTGAAGTGAAATTACATTGTTCATTGATGGTATATATTACATCATAGAGAAAAGGCTAATTTTCCGCTTCTTTCCGCTAAGAAAACTCATGTCATCTGTGTCCTGTCTGTCCAATCAAGCTGCAGACGGAGCAGAATCCCTAAACACCTTGTGCCCTTTTTACGGGGAACATTATGAGGCGCTTAGTCGAAGGGGTTGGTGCGGGTACCCCAGTAGGTGAGGAACATGCTGAGGCCGACAGTCTCGAGGACGCGGGCAACGGCACCAATGGCAATCGTGTCCATGGGTCGCTTCTCAGTGACGACTTGGGAGACAATCTGTATGCATGTTAGCCAATGTATCCTTGCAGGTACTGTGTCACCCGATGACTTACCGATGGGGCAGCAGAAGCAAAGAAGATCAAAGAACCAAGGTAGGCAGCTCCCTTGTAGGTGAGGGTGCCGGTAGCGTTGATGAGAGCACCAACACCGTAGGCCTGGATACCGGAGCCGAGGATGGAGCTTCCCCATGAAGCGGCGGCGGTGGCGGCCTCCTTGGAGTGGAAGTACTCCTCCTTGGAGTTTGCTTGCTGGGCGCGACGGTAGGCATCACCGAAGATGGGGCCGAGGACTGCAAGAGAGACGGCGTGGTTGAAGGCAGTGCCGAGGGCAATGGCCGAAGGCTTGACGGGAGGGAGGTCTGTCAAGGAGAAGGAGTCAGTGAGGGGTTCTCATTGCAATTCAACCTGACATGACACCATGGGTATGCCCAATGCCATATGGATGGCTCAGTATGCAGTGGTGGTTGCAAAGGCAGCGCTTACAGTGAAGGGAGGCCATTGTGTTGATGGTAGGGGTTTGAAGATGAGGGAGTTTGTGTATGGGAACTGGAGTGAAGTGTCGACGAAGGGCACTCTTCGATGGAGTGCAAGCTTCTTTTTGTACTCACGATGTTTGCAGCTGACATGCCAATGACGTATCTGCCAAGGCCCCACTCATTGCGAGCAATTGGACCCAGAACCTGCCCCCAGCCCGCGCGTTGTTGCCAATTGACGCATGCGCATCCACTTTGCGCGGGTCTGGACTGGAGTGCCACTGATTAGTCGAGCAAATGGACTTGTTTAGCATGCTCGAGGGAAAAGCGCGGAAAAGGTGACGGCTGGGCGTGGACGTGCGGTGCATTGTGCATTGTTGCAGTTGCAGCGGTTTGTTGTTGATGCGGACGCGGGCGATCAGGTACGTCACAGGTCGATAGGCGGGGAACCGGCCGACAGCACATGAACAGGGGAGCTCGGGCCCACCCCTACCCCGTCTTTTACCTCTTCTGCCCGCTGCCCGCTGCCCACCTGCGCTTCCACCCCAAAAGTAGATTGCGGCTATATGCCTTGGAACAGGCATAGCGCTCCAATCCCCCCTCGCCCCCGTGTCCCAAACATACACCTTGCCTTTGGCTGCATCTGGCCACAACACAATGGAATCCCGCGCCAGTCCACGTCGTTGGCGACTCTCGTTCCTTGCTTTGTCCCATACATACGACTACATCTACTAGTCTGCATATCCTCGCGCCCCCCCCTCTGCGCTACTACCACCCAGCGGCCATGTTGATAACAAACAAGGCATATGGCCTCGTCCTGCTGCTGCTGCTGCTCGGCACTAGTCTTCTGCTCTTCTCGCGCACCGTGGGACACTCGCTCGCAGAGTCTTTCTTTGGGCCTCATGCACCCGTTGTACCATACACCACGCATCTCGTCCTGTTCCAGTTCAAGCAGGGCGCCAGTGCGTTTGCCATCAAGCAGGTGATGACAGCGACTCTGCATGTCTCGACGAGTTACTAAGTCTGGTTGCTGATAGATCACTTCCCGCTTCTTTGCACTGACCAAGGAGTGTGTGCATCCAACTTCGGGGAGGCCGTACATCGTCTCAGTCGCAGGCGGCAGGGACATCTCGACGGAAAACCTCCAGGTACCTGGGCCCGCCCCCCAACACAAGGCCCATCACTCGGATGCTTACTTTGTTAGAATGGCATCAGTCATGCTTTCGTCTTGCAGTTCCACTCAATTGAAGATCGGGACTACTATGTGAATCAAGATCCAGCCCACAAGGCATTCAAAGAGGCTGCTAGTGCAGTCGTGGAAAAGGCGACGGTTGTGGACTTTCAAAATGGCGTATTCACTGATGCGTTGCGAGTCTAGGAGTAGTTTTCACTCCGTATATCCAACCAAACCCATGGGCTTACTTAGCTGCTCGGTCAAATGTAGCCTCCATATCGAGGTAATATTGCACATTCATAAGTTATACATGGGCTGCCGAACCCTCATGACACTTCCTTCTTGGTCTCTGGGGCCGCTGCCTGCTCTTCGACCACAACATCTTCTATCAGCTTCTGCTTTGCTTGCTCTTTCCTAGCACTCCTTCGCTTCACAGGGTTTGCTGGCTTGTAGTAGTCGACATCCTCAAAGTAATGCATATCCCGCTTCATCTTGTCCTCGGGATATACCTTTCGTGGTGGTGGTAATATCCTGTCGTCTATGCCCTCCTTTTGCTCTACCCGCAACCTCTGAACCATTTCACGCAGGCTCTCAACGCCTCCTTCACGGAATTGCGTGACCTTCTTGACGTGTGTCGTAAGTCCTGGGCTCAGACCCAGCTTTGCGGGCCTCCGTGCTAGCGTCTTTGCTGTCAGAGCAAAGCGCATGTCTTTTGGTCCATCAACGAGTTCGAGGATAGCGGATTCGGCCTGATCTTCCTTGAGAGGCTCAATTCGAAGAACGCGCGTGTATCCACCGGGTCTGTTTGCATATCGTTCTCTTATAGGGCCAAACAACTTGGGTACCATCTCGTTCGGTTCCTGACGCCCGTCAGTATGCCATTGCTATTGCCACTCCCGGCCATCCATACATAGAAGATCTGTGTCGCTCTCCGCCTCGTAGCCTCTGTGTTTTTCTTTCCAAGTGTGACGAGTTTCTCGGCTAACCGCTGAGCTTCCTTTGCCTTGTGCCATGTCGTCGCAATGGTTTCGTGCTTGAAGAGCGATGTGACGAGGTTTCGCAGGAGCGCCTGGCGATGCGCCGACGACCGGCTGAGATGGCGATATTTCATATGACCGCCCGCCATGACTGGCAATTGGGTCGACTAGGTCGTGGGGGGAAGGTGTGCAGGGCGTGGATGCTGTCGCAGTATGCAATACCTCCAACCCACGAAAAGTTCGGGCGGCCAGCCGGCGTTTACCCGACCCCACCCCTGCGTCTACTATGGCCGCGGATTATGCAAGCACTTAACACTAATCCGTGACCTAAGCAACGCGACGCGTTTCTTTCAGACCCTCCAAGCGCGTTATAAGTCCCTGCACCCACTCACCCCTCCTGGTCTGCACGCTCTTCTTCATACTCAACCCTCCTTTCATATACACAAGTACCAGATACCCTTTAGTCGTAGGACTTTTCTAATTCAACATGTTCGTCTTCAAGCGTGGTATGTACCATCTTGCCTTCACCGCCTCCGATTCTCCTGGCTGCAAACTTTCTCCCCATGCTAACAATTGCTTCCAGACGGACGTAAGGAACGTGTGCAGTTCGACAAGATCACAGCTCGTGTGTCGAGGCTATGTTATGGCCTTGATCCCGACCATGTCGACCCCGCCGCCATCACAATGAAGGTCATCTCTGGTGTCTACCAGGGTGTCAACACGACCCAACTGGATGACTTGGTAGGCCTGTGAACGTGCCTCATGCCCCTCACCATCCCTGACACACAATAGGCCGCCGAGACAGCAGCCTACATGACCACCACACATCCCGATTACGCCATCCTTGCAGCCCGTATCGCCGTATCAAATCTCCACAAGCAGACAAAGAAGCAATTCTCTGCAGTCGTGGCAGATCTTTACAACTACGTCAACCCAAAGAATGACAAGCACCAGCCTATGATCTCAGATTTTGTCTACAAGGTTATCCAGGATCACGCAGAGGAGCTCAACTCGGCTATAGTATACGACCGAGACTTCAACTACCAATTCTTTGGCTTCAAGACGCTTGAGCGTTCATACCTCCTCCGCATAGATGGCAAGGTTGCTGAGCGTCCGCAGCACATGCTCATGCGTGTCGCTGTTGGTATCCACGGCGAAGACATTGAGAAGGCCATTGAGACCTATGACTACATGTCACAAAAGTACTTCACACACGCCTCCCCGACGCTGTTCAATGCAGGCACTCCCTCACCTCAGATGTCTTCTTGCTTCCTCATCGATATGAAGGAGGACAGCATTGACGGTATCTACGACACACTCAAGACTTGTGCCTTGATCTCCAAGACCGCTGGCGGTATTGGTCTCAACGTCCACCGAATTCGTGCTACTGGCTCATACATTGGTGGCACCAACGGAACATCAAACGGTCTCATTCCTATGCTCCGTGTGTACAACAACACCGCTCGCTACGTCGACCAGGGTGGTAACAAGCGTCCCGGTGCTTTTGCCATTTACCTTGAGCCGTGGCATGCTGATGTCTTTGGCTTCCTTGATCTCCGCAAGAACCACGGAAAGGAGGAAGTTCGTGCCCGTGATCTGTTCTACGCTCTGTGGATCCCCGATCTGTTCATGAAGCGTGTCCAGGAGAACGGCGAGTGGACTCTCATGTGCCCCAACGAGTGCCCCGGCCTCGCTGATGTCTACGGTGATGAGTTTGAGGCTCTGTATGAGAGCTACGAGAAGCAGAACAAGGGCCGTGAGACTGTCCGCGCCCAGAAGCTGTGGTATGCCATCCTCGAAGCCCAGACCGAAACCGGTAACCCCTTTATGCTCTACAAGGATGCTTGCAACCGTAAGAGCAACCAGAAGAACTTGGGCACTATCCGTAGCTCCAACTTGTGCACGGAGATTGTCGAGTACACCGCCCCTGATGAGGTTGCTGTTTGCAACTTGGCCTCTCTTGCTCTGCCCTCCTTTGTCGACTACAAGCGTGGTGAGTTTGACTTCCAGAAGCTCCACGAGGTCACTCAGGTTGTCACCCGCAACTTGAACAAGATCATTGAAGTCAACCACTACCCCGTCGAGGAGGCACGCCGGAGCAACTTCCGTCACCGACCTATCGGTATGGGCGTGCAAGGTCTTGCCGATGCTTTCCTCGCATTACGTCTACCCTTCGAGTCTGCAGAGGCCAAGAAGCTCAACATTCAGATCTTCGAGACCATCTATCACGCTGCTCTCACCTCTTCCTGCGACATTGCCAAGGAGCTTGGTCCATATGAGACATACGAGGGATCTCCCGTCTCTCAGGGAATCCTCCAATATGACATGTGGAACGTCACCCCTACCGATCTCTGGGACTGGGCAGAGTTGAAGGCCAAAATTGCCCAGCATGGTGTGCGCAACTCTTTGCTCATCGCCCCCATGCCAACTGCCTCAACCTCCCAGATTCTCGGAAATAACGAGTGCTTCGAGCCCTACACCTCCAACATCTACTCTCGTCGTGTGCTCGCGGGTGAGTTCCAGGTTGTCAACCCATGGCTACTCAAGGATCTTGTTGACATGGGTCTGTGGTCTGAGAACATGAAGAACCGCATCATTGCCGAGGGTGGTTCTATTGCAAGGATTCCCAACATCCCCGAGGAGACCAAGACGCTCTACAAGACCGTTTGGGAAATCTCGCAGCGAACCATCATTCAGATGGCTGCTGACCGTGGTGCGTTCATTGATCAGTCACAGTCGCTGAACATCCACATGAAGGAGCCAACCATGGGCAAGATCACCTCGATGCACTTCGCTGGATGGAAGCTTGGTCTCAAGACTGGCATGTACTACCTCCGTACCATGGCCGCCTCTGCTCCAATTCAGTTCACTGTCGACCAGGAGGCTCTCAAGGTTGCAGACACCAACGTTGCCCGTGCTCTACCAAAGGTGCGAAAGCAACCAGGCTTCGTGCCGGAGGCAATCCGTAGCTCTGGTGTTTCATCGCCAGCAGCCCCACGACCGATGTATGCTACCAAGTCCGAGGAAGGTACCAATGGCGAAAACGTTGTTGCCAAGACAGATGTTGCCCCAGAGAGCAAGAATGCCCTCGCCAGCAAACCTTTCAAGGCTGATGTAGATGAGGGTGACAGCCCAAAGATGGTTGCCGCAGATGCTGTTGGCAAGCAAGATGAGGAGCTTTCAAATAAGGCCAAGCAAGACGAAGACTCCAAGGACGATAGCGCAGCCCGCGATGGCGACATTTATGCTGATGCTGTCCTTGCTTGCTCAATAGAGAACCCTGAGGCCTGCGTCATGTGCAGCGGTTAAAGGGTGGTTGTTTGGATACTGGTCATGGGTGGGGTGGATGAGCATTAGCACCCGGTTTGTGTTGCTCATATCATGTTTTGTTTATGAGGTTCGCTGTTTTTATGATTGGAGATGCTCGCCATATAGGCATGGAGGAATGAGTTTATGAGTTAGGTCCTGTTATGTTACCCCTACGCTCTAGTATATGTAGTAAACATATATTTAGTTATAAAGATAAACGTGTTTATCATATCAATTTCCTGGAGTGATGTATGCTATTAGTGGTGGTGGTTGCTACTATTGGTGTGGGAATCGGTGCGATTGCAACGACTGAGCTGCTTGCGGGATGGAATCTACAAACTACAGCTGAAGGTAGTACTTGACGACATCTTGCTGTACAAACATGCACAGCACATGCAAGTAACATATCCTATAGTGAACCTAGTCTACGACATACAAACTTATTCTGCCAATCTCAGTCCATAAATCTCCCAATACAACAAAACAAAACAAACACATACCATATCTATTCCGATCCTTGTCTCCTTCCTTTACAACGCCTTCCGAATCGCACTCTTGAACGGAATAATCTGCACCTCATCCCAATTCCACACGCCCTCATTGACATAGACATCCCTCTTCAGCCTCTCCACCACCTCCTCACGCGTCGCAGCGCCAACCAAGCAAGCCGAGCCCTTCATTTTAGGTGGGTTCGTATCGCCGGGTTGAATTGGTTCTTCGAGCATGGCGCCTATTTGTTTCTGCGCGTTAGTCACAATCACCTGTAATCTTGACAAATCTTACCCCCCCCCCCCCAAAAAAAAGAAAGAAAGAAAGAAAATAAACAAGGGAGAAGAGAAGGGAAGGGAAGGGAAAAAAAGGGGAGGGGAACACGTACCACCCCAAAGCCAAAAGTCTTCTCTATCCGCTTTCATTCCTTCGAGATGCTTCGGGCGGACTGCGAGACGCTTGCTCAGCGCTTCTTTGTGGTCGGGGACGATGACGAGCCATTCTTGGAGCGGTTGCTGCGATGTCGAACTCATGGTGCGTTGTTGTGCAAAGACGGTACGGTTGTAGAACGCAGGTGTTACGGTGCGGATTAGACTTCGTGGGGAGGATTGAAGAGTGCGACGGAGGAGGAGGAGGTGCATGTATTTGTTTTGGGTGATTGTTTGTTTGGACAGAGAGGGAGAGGTGGTTTTGGGGGGGAGGGGGCGCGATGTCGGAGGGAGGATGGAGCGAGGGGGGAAGGAGGTGGTGGGGCTGATGCGGGTGGATGCGGTTTATGTAGCAAGGTTAAAGTGTTGAAGGGACCCTGGGGTTGCAGGATGGGGGAGCTGACAAGGGGACTTGTTGGGTGTTTATTTATATATCAGTGTCTCTTTCCTCGGATGATTATTTTGATTGGGACTCGAATGGAGGCTGGTAATGTACATCCAAGGGCGCGTTTTTGCGAACGGTGTATGTACGTACGTAGGGCGTGGTTGGTGGGGGAACTCACGGTCTGTCGGAATGGAGCCGCGGCTTCTCGGAACGACGCCACTTGACAGCGAAAGGCGTGGGGTAGATGGATAGGTACTGGGAATACAGATGTCACAGCGTTGCATACATGCATGTCTTAGGTGGCATATTCTGCAGACACATTTAAACCGATTTCCACGGCACGTAAATTTGTGGAGATCCTGGGCTTAACAAGTAACCGTTCTTCGTCGGTATAGTTCCTGTGTGATATAGGCGAGAAGTCAATCGGTATTGCGTCATTGGAGAGATCTGATAAGAAGAGAGAGCAAATATACCCATAATATATGCAAGCTCCGATCTTCGAAACAAGGACTGTCCTTGACAATTCCTTCCTGGCGGATATAGGAACGAAACCCAGAGAACGATAAGCACTTTCAAACTAGCCAAGCCGATCCTTCTCAGTGATCGATTCAATATAGTTCAATCAGACCTTAGTGAATCCTGCAAAATGTTTACTTGTGGTAACTACATGTAAAAATATCCTGAAATACATTGCCAAGGCCTATATACACTTCGATAAGCTTAACTATACGGTACAACCAAAAAACTCCTGTAATGCAGCATGTGCTAAGGAGCACACAAAGTCTATTTTACGTCCCTGCCGCAACGCACATATTTAGCATACCTGTTCCCTTGCAATTGACTCAACGAGATGCCTCTTTTCTCCTGCCAGCATCACTAGAACCCGCCTCATCGTCGTCATCGCTATCAGCACCCAAGGAAAAAGATGAGTCATTGGTAGGTCCACGACCCTTCTCAGAATAGCCATTGCCTGGATGCTTCTTCTTCTTCGCACCGTTCAGATCGTCGAGTTCGTTCTCGTCAAAGTCCGCCGCCTCAACATCACGGCTCCGGTCTCGTCGTCGGAAGTTGTCGAGGCCCATGCCGGTAAGCAGGGACTCGCGGCCTTCGTCACCGCCATCAACACCTTTATATTCAGCGTTCTTGCGACGACTGCGCCAGAGGAAGAATGCGCAGAGACATGCAACAATAACAGTGACGACAAGGGCAGTCTCTCCCGAGCGCTTGTAGGCTTTCCATTCTGCTGCTTTGAGCTCCTTGCTCTTGTCTTCTTCGGCCTTTGTGGAGTTGGGATGATCACCAACACTCGTCAGGGGTCCCTTTTCGCCGTTGATAAGGCTGTTGGCAGGAGCACCGCCAATCTGTTCAATGTTGACGCCCATGAAGCGATCAAGCATGTCTCGAGTGCGGCGAGGGTAGTCGAATGGCACCATGTGGCTCGAGTTGTAGAAGACGACGTAGGTTAGGTTGCGCGCCTCTTGCCAGGTTCCGGCGGGTTCTCCTTCGAACATCCAATCCGACTTGGCGTTCTGAACGCCCGGGGAAGCCTCAAAGCCCTTTCCGCCGTTCCACTTGAGGTTCTGAATCATAGCCTCGGTACCGACATGGTTGCAGATCAGATCCTTGTCACCAGAAAACAGCAGAACGGGAACCTGCTCAATAACCTCGGGCAGGAACTTGACAGAGGGATCACTCTTCCTAGCACGGAAGTGGCTAGAGACGGCACCGTTGCACTCCTGCCAGCCAGTCTTTTTGTCAGGGTTGATGTGGAGTGCTTGGATGACATCAGGTCGGCGGAGATAGGGGGTAACCAGGGAAAGATCCGGAGGCCAGTTCATTCCACAAGAAGAGTCGTCGCGCAGGCGGATGTCGTACATGTTGACGCACTGGTTCATCTCGTCTGCTTTCAAGTTCTTGGTCTCTTCCAGAATCCTGACCATGATTTGCTCACACTCTGGTGTATCCACTCTGTTCATGCCACCATCGCTGAGCTTTTCGGTGCAGACTTTCAGCTGGCTTTCGATGCGCTTGGCCGAATCTGTGCCGCTCTGCATGAGGCCGTTCTGGTAGGCAAAAGGAATGTATGAGAGGTATTGGTCAACTGGCGAAATCCAGCCATTTCCAATCAAGAGACCCTTGAGTGGCCATGGGTTTTTGGAGGCATTGATCTTGTTTCGCTTGAGGATGGCGCGGGCGATGTAAGGAATGTGCTGTCCAGCATACGATTCACCAGCAATGTACAACTGCCATGCGTTAGTAAAAAGCACTGTGTGACCACATTTCCTCTACTCACATCGTCGTTCTCGTATTCGGGGAAAAGGGTGAAGAACTTGTCAAGAAAGGTAATCATGTGCTCAGCCATTTGGTCAAGCTCGCTTAGGTAGCTGTCCGTGTTCACGTAGCTGAAGCCAGTGCCTACGGGCTGGTCTACGAAGAGCAAGTTGGCGAACTCGTCCCAAGAACCATTGTTGTATTCGAGGTGGCCGCCTTCGCGAACTCTGTAGGGGCCGACTTCCATCATAGCGCCGTCCATGGAGGAGCAGCCAGGGCCGCCGTTCAGCCATAACACTGTGCGTTGTTTGTCCGAGATGTGGCGGTTCTCGTAGTGCCAGAAGAAGAGATGTCCGTTGTTTTGCGGGTCTACTTCAATGTGCCTGTAGGATGGTTAGACTGGCCATGGTTCCTGCCATTGCCGGCGTGCTTACCCTGCGTGCATCTTCAATAGCGGCTCTGGCGCACCAGGAAGTTTGCGCACAAAGTAGTCGGCCTGTGTCTTTTCTGCTGCCATTATGCTGGGTAGCCATGATACGGTGGCGATGAGGCCACCGAGCAAGGCTGTTCGCCATCGCGATGGTGGATGTGAGGAGGCCATACTGGGGCCGCGTGTGCGTGTCGGGATGGAAGGCCGCGGAGGTTGCGGTGCGCGCTGCGACTACCACATGGGCCGACGGGGGGAATATGGGGTGGGAGTGGGGAAGCGTGGGCAGTGCGTGGATGGAGTGTGCGAGGAGGTATTATACAGTCGGGTGTGGTTGTCGGGGTTGTAGCACAAGTCGGGATATGAAGAATGTAGGATAGGTGGCTACTGGGCGGCTGACGGGTCCCTGTAAATCGGGGTCCTTTACCAAGGGGGGCAGTCCAGGCCTCGACGGCGGTAATGTTCAGATACGCGAGACAGTCTACGCAGGAGCAAAAGCAAAACAAAGCAACAAAAGAAGGGATTTCTTTGACCGCTGGTTTGGCTGCAGCGACAGAGGAAAAAAATAAGTGGTCAAGAGTACAGCACGGTACGAGTAGGGATATGAACATGGCTATCGAGCACTTCTCTGGCGCATCGGCCGTGGTTCCTTAGTGTAAGCCAGCCAATCACAGCGCCTCCCTCTCCGGCTCTCTCCAACTCCGCGTCTCGAAAAGACACGCAGCGCGCGCTGCATCTGATACGCCTGGGCAGTTCCACCTGCTTCAACCACGTATCACCCTCTTCTTTTGGCCTCAGGCTTGCACAAGGCTGGCGTTCACGGACATTGGAACACGCGTCGCTGCGCTCGTGTTGCCTGTTACGGAAACATGCAGCTTCGATCCCGCATTCCAAGGGTTTCGCAACATGCAAGCTCACGGCAAAGGCTTCTTTTGCACTATCGAGGCGACGACTACTAATTGTGATTGCCTTGGCTGTCGACGCCATGCTACTTCACTTACTAGTACTACCTTGCCACGGACATGCGGAAAGGGTTCTGGAGCATTGTCGCCATCTAATCGGCCCGTCTCCCCAGGGTCTGGCTGTGAGCTCTCGAGCCACCAGCCAGAATTACACCACGGAGCCTATGAAGGACTTGTAGTGCTGTCATCAGTGCTAACAAACATTCCCGGAAGCGGTACGCGTCTATTGTCGTCGAACACTGCGTGCCACAGTGGCGCATGGATGTTTCCCATGCTGCCGGCCCCGGCTGCGGCTGCGGCTTCGGGGCTGGGCCTGAGGATTGGTCCCATCTTGTCTAGAAGAGATCGTTGAGACTTTTGGCCGAGTCTTTGACGATCAGATCACGCATGCCCTGAGGATCTGGTCAGCGCCATCCATCCTGCCTCCGAAACGTTGCATGTGCGGCAATACGTACCTCGGGCATAATAGGCTGTCCATCGTTGCCTTTGACATAGCGAAACGGCATCTGTGTGCTCTCGTTCTTGTTGATCTTCAGATCTGGGTGGTCTATATATGGGATCTGGTCGACGGGTACTGCGTTTCATGAGCATCTCACATCCACAAAACCAGCATCTGTGACGAGCATGGATGACGTACCCCTGTCCTGGACGCAGATCCTAGTCACACGGACTGCAGTGTCGGTTGTCATCTGTACTGGACCTAGACGACGACCTTGATATCCCTTCTTGCGCAACTCTGAAGTGCGGTCTATATACAGGCCGTTAGCTGACGGAGAGCAGACTGCCCAGCGTTTGCGGCATCACACACCTCTAGGTGGATCGTCTCCTAGGCGGCGTCAGCTCATGGCTACTCGGACCAACAGTGGTTGAAGGCATCACGTGTGCTTACCCAGGATACCGCCGAAGAGAAAAATGTCAAAAGTGTCACCGTCTTCTGGGCTCAGGTCCTTGGATGCCGCTGGA
The DNA here is from genome assembly GCF_000523435.1 of Bipolaris zeicola 26-R-13. NCBI lineage: Eukaryota > Fungi > Ascomycota > Dothideomycetes > Pleosporales > Pleosporaceae > Bipolaris > Bipolaris zeicola. The sequence goes on from NW_006912137.1 coordinate 68,901, forward strand.
TCGAGCAGGCATACTTTGTCCTTTTTGTCGGCATATATCTCTTCGATTCCTCTAGTCTCGACTTGGAGCCCCTTGGCGCCCTGGAGGTTGGCAGGCAAGGTCAAGGAAGTCGGGACGGAAGAGAGCAAGAATTGAGCGCCCGAGGCGTGGGACTCTGCTGCAATGGCCGAGTATTCCAAGGACGACCATTCCTCGAGTTCCGGGTCGAGATGCTCTACTACAAAAGTCTTGCCAGTGCTCGCCATTCTGCCTGTGATTGGAGGGAGTTGGGGAAAAGACTGTGGCCTGAGTATTACAGTGGTTTTCTGGCGTGGAATTTCACAGCATGTGCTAAGCGAAAAAAGGACCGCGACGGGCGGGGCAGACCTTGTCTGGCTCGACGCCTCAGCGACGATTGCTTTGGGTTCGGATCGGAGGGTGAGATTCGGAGCCCTGCAACAGCACTTGGCTAGCCGGATTGCATGGTGGTGGGAGGGTGACCGTCAGGATTTGATAGATGGCGAGACTAGCAGAGCGGAGCCGCCTATCAGAGCAAAGTCAGGATGCACCATTACATGCGGGGGGGAAGCATGGTCGCGCGGTGCCAACCAAAAGCGCACCACTGCCATGATACAATGACAGAAGGACAACGAGGGCAAGGCGAATAGTCGACGGCATCTCCATTCAGCCGTCTCAGGGGCTTGGGAAGCCAAGTCAGGTGGCGCGTGACGTTGTGCGGGTGCTCAGTGTGGTAAGGGCTGGGGCAATCCGTCGTGTGCCTCGAACCCGCACGCCGCAAGAGGGTTGGTGGGCTAGGGCAGAGGGTAACTAAGTGACCAAGCACCATGGCTTCGCGGCAACGGCTTCTTTTCCCTGAATTGCTTTGTGTCTACTGCATCAATTAACCCGTCATATCCAGCCAGGCCCCTTGGAAATCGCTGGACCCGGCCCACTGCATTGCCTACGCCTACACATACATATCTGCTGCATCTACCCCTCCTCGGGTTGGCCTCTCCAACGTTAAACCCACGCATCTACCGCAACGCCCACCACCCGCCTTTGTCCATAAATCGCGTCTGTTCTGCCCTTTTTGTCTTGCTCTGTGACTTGCATTACATCCTTCTCTTGCCACACTGTCTACTGCTCGTCGTCTCTTTGCTCGATTGACTACGCGCACCGTCCCGCATTCGGCACCTCGGGCGACTAAGGCTTATCGCATACTGGATAGAGGGGCATTCCCATCTCCACCACCACCAACACCACCACATCCATCTTCCAGGCACTGCCGTTGCAGCAGCCATAAATCTAGACCAGACGAGTCATAGCTCGCTGACCGTTGTGCGTTGTCAGGCCGTGGGCAGCAGCAGCAGCAGGAGCACGAACGAGCCAAGTCCGAGCTTCGTCTCGACACCCAATCGTCAGGGCGTGCAATCACACCAGACTTCCTTCGCCCTGTCCCTGTCACATCGTCCTCGACAGTACTCGCCCAAATTGGCCAACCCAACCCAACCCAACCCAACACGTTCCCGACTGTGCTATAAAATAACTTGCGCCTGCCCACCCCTTGCTGTGGCGCCATAAAGAGCTCGTATCATCCTCTGTCTGCATCTCTCCCAAGCAGTTACCCCTCCCGACAACATCATCGCCTACAATTCACACCACCACAACAATACAACTCTCAATACCGCCACCATGAACCCGCACCAGCAGAACAAGGTCGATGTCAGCGTACGTCATACCAATCCTTGCATACCTCTTTTTCGCAAACGGCCACGACTAACACTACAGGAATAGAAACTGTCAGAGCAGGAGGCCAAGCTCTTCCGTCTGTACGGCAAGCTGCCCAACAAGAAGGACCTTCTCCAGAACAAGCTCAAGGTGCGTTACTTTCCTGCATAGACATGCCAATCTCCAATCATTTGTCTAACAAATATCCACAGGAGCGCAAGTACTTTGACAGTGGCGACTACGCCCTCTCCAAAGCCGGAAAGGCTGGTGACGTCGGTGTCACACAAGTCGGTCGCGAGCATCCTAATCCCGAAAAGATCCCACACATCGCCCCCTCCACACCCATTGGGCAAAATGGCTCCGTCAACAGCAATGGCAACAGCGCTGCTGCCTCGCAGGGTGATTTGGCTAGCAGCCCCGTCAAGGAACACACATTCTTGCACCGCGAGACGAGCTTGAACCGGGAAACCTCGGCTTCGGAGTTTGAGAACGATATTTCCCAGGACGCACAGGGTGGCCCTGTCAAGGCATAATTGGGCTCTCGCAACGTCAGAACCGTGCGCGCTCCCATTCCTTTGCACTCATTTGGCGCAACTTTGGATGACGGTGCCCAAAATGTATCTTTACGCACCCTCAAATGACCTGGTCTATTCTCTTTTTTGTGGAATTGGACACGGAGTTTGCGACAGCCTTCCATGTCAGCCGAGGCTTTTGTTTTCGGAACCACAGCGCCCGACGGCCAACAGTTTCTACAAGTAACAAACTCTGGCGCATGGAAGCAACTTTCACTTCTTATGTAGCAGTACATTTGACCATTGGTGGATGAATAAGGGGTGATCCTGGAGCTTGTTCCAGGTGGATTTTTGAAGTTTTCTAAGCTTCACGATATGGCTTTGGGTGTGTACGCCTGTCAGAGTAGAAGATATCATAGCAATATGATTACAGACACGTCTCATTTATCTAGTGCGTATCGTCTTGGCACCTGCACAGGTAGCTCTTTCATGACTACCGTTCCCCCAGTAGATGTGTTTGCCGTCGCTTGCTGCCATGGTTGTTCCAATCAATCTGGAGTATTTCAAGGTGTCAAAAGTTCACTCCAATCCTTTCTCGCTTCAAGCCACCTCCACCACAACCTCTTCTCAACAGCCAACATGATCACCACCCGCGCTATGAAGCGTAGACGGCTGGCCGAAGACGCTAGGATCGCCGCCGCTTCCATACCTGATCAGCCCCAGAACATTTTCCTCAATTTACCCCAGGAGATCCGCGATCAGATCTACACATTCATCTTCAAGAAGAGCCGTGCGATGGAGTTCTTTTGCAAATCTTGTGTCTGCCTTTGTGTCCCATCTCACTTACTAAAGGAGAGATACGAAAGTTACTCAAAAAATACCAGAGGCTTTCCATTATGGATGTTAACTTGCAAATAGATGTTGTACGAAGCCCTAGAATTCATTGGAAGAATGCATACTCTCAAGCCATCTGGCACGACTTCAAGGCTGGACGAAACAAGGAAAGTAGTGCCCAACCCACTCATTTTTTTTTTCAAAAAAGCTGTCCGTGATATTCGCCTCTGCCATACGCACGGTATCACGGACTTCCACTGGCTGTACAGATTAGGCACGATTGACAACGACTTCCATTATAGGGAACGTGACTTCCTATGCCTTCTCAAGCAGGCGCAGGCGCAGGCAACCGATCTGTGTCTGGAGCTCTACTGGGATTGCTGGACATACAAACAACGAGAAGAAGCTTTGTTGGAATCCTAGACGCCATATTGGAATGGCAAGTTTCGGAGAGTCGTCATCGAAGCCATGGTCTCGTTTGTGACGCAGAAGGGAAGTCAGAATGAAAAGTCGCAGGAGGAAGCGGAAAAGCTGGCAGTCCGGCTGGTGGGATCGGGCCAAGTTGTTACATGGTGTGATCTTGACTGCGTCAGCGATGATCACACAAAGAGTAGACGCGTGGTTGTTGAGCGCAAGATTTGAGAATGTTGTTTATCTGTGAGGGAAAGGTGGGAATTTGATTGAGCCCTGGACTCAGTGGCAACACCAGGATAATCACAGTTTCAAGTTTGCGGGGGTTCACGGGGACAGGAAGGCATATACAGCTGTGAGCAAACGTGATGGCCATTCCAGAGCGATGCATTCTCGCACAGATATGAATTTTGCGGACGGCTGAGTAAGATCGATGCGAATGGAAGCCTAGTTCATGCAGAGGATCAATATGGAAAGTTATCTTTAGTTACTAGAAAGTAAAAAAAAATGAAACCGACTTAACGATCAATTGTCACGAGCGAAATTCGTGCGGCACATTACCACATGCTTAAGTACTCAAATAAGTGTAACGCGCAAAAAAAAGGCCGAAATTCCTATTCTAGTTTCCTGCTTAGCAATAAATCCCAAGTCACAAAAAACCAGAACCTCTAATACCCCAACCCAACCATCCACCACCACCCTCCTCCAGCCCCTTACCTCCCTCAATTCCTTCTCAAACCCCTCAACGTCCCCGCAAACCGCCGCCTAGTCACATAAACAAACACCAATACCCCTACAACCAACACCACACCCCCAGCATCCACCCTCGGATGTCCCACCGCCTGCTTCCTAACCTCCTCCACATACCCCTTAACCTGCCCGCCAACCCCCTGCTGCGACTCCAAATCCGGCATGCTCATAACCAGCACTACGAGCGCCGTCCAGCCCGTGAACCCCTTCGCACGCACCCCCTTCCCACTCGCAGAATCGTACTGTTCGTATACAAACCGCGTTTCACGCCACTGCTTAAACACAATCTTGACTACATTCTTACGCAGTAAAATATAACTCTCATGCGCTCTCCCCTGCTCCGGACCTTTGGTCTGCGCAAGCCGGAGCAACTGGTCTAAGAGTAGGTAATTAAAATTCACCCAGATAGAAGAGCGGGCGTAGTTTTCTTCGGCGCCATACTGCGGGTCCTGCGGGCTGAGGCTACGGATCCCCTGCTGGCTCCATAGATGCGTTGGGTCGCGCACTAAATCGAGGACGGCGGGGAGATGCGGGTGCGAGGGGTCGAGAAGGCCGGTTAGGAGGGGGAAGAGGGAGATGTAGCCTTTGTGGCAGGTGAAGCTGTGTTGGCCGTTTTGGACAATGGAGTCGCAGTAGAGGGAGGTGGAAGGGTCCCAGTGGAGGATGTCGATGTTGCGTTTTATGCTGCGTACGTGCTTTTGGTATGTGAATGCGTCGTGGGCGTTTTCGGTGAAGAAGGCGATTTGCTCGAGGGTGCGGCCCATTACGCCGACCCAGCAGAGGGCGTCGAGGTGCAGTTCGGTGAGGTCTGGGGGTTCGGCGCGTGGGTAGTCGGATAGACCGCTGGCGGTGTTTTTGCCTGGGGTTCGGGCGCGCCAGCGGTAGCCTTCGTTTAGGTTGGCCGAGGGGATGGAGTGCGCTTCTACGTCTCCTGACTGCGATTTTCGGAACCATTCGTAGTGGCGTTTGAGGAGGGGTTGCATTTTTATCACGAGGGCTTTGCCGGTTTCGGGTGAGGAGAGGTAGACTGAGTTGCGGCCGTGGTACTTGATTGTGCCCCTGAGCATCTTTACGAATTTCGAAATGACGAGGTACATTGTTGGGGGACTGGCAATGTGCGGGAATTGATTGATGGACTCTGGGGGCGTAGAGGCTTCGGCTTCGAAGCCTAGGATTTGCTCTCGTGCGATCCAGCCGTCATCGTCCATTAGGAAGAGCCAGTCACGCATCACCTCCAGCGCAAGGTCTGCATCCCATTCCAGGACCAAAAGGAGATGGAAGCCTTCGTCAAATAGAGAGCCTCGTGGGAATGCTGCACGGGATGGCGTATGCGTGAGAAGCTCGTATGGACCTTTTGTCTCTGGCGTTGTGTGTTTGTTTGCATCTGCAGACTTTTCCCAGAAGTTGGCCGTAGTCTCTGCATAGATGGCCTTTTTCGCTGTGACAACTTTGGAGCTACCAGTGAAATATCCAAGGCCGCCCAGTAGGTCGGAGAAGACACTTTTGGAGAAACTTAGATGCTCAAAGGTCTTGAACGGTGGCGTTGGATTGAAGACTGAAAGAAAGTTCTTGCCAAACGTTTGCATGGCTTTCTCTAGGTCTGTGGTGAGACTCGCAGCTGGGAAGTATTAGTTTTGCGGTGAACGGCGATGCCCAGCATATAAGACCAAACTCACAGGTCATAGCACGTTTCGCTGTTTCGGTGGAGTAAAGAATATCAAACTGCAAGAGTTTAGTGTAACTCATAGCTTTGTGCCGTAGAAATGACTTACCTCAAACTCTCCATGAAGAACCATCTGCACGAAATGCATATTGCCTGCGCCTGGGGCATTCCGAATCACAATATCGGTTGGTCCAGGTTCCTTTCGGTCCTTTGTTTGGTCTTTCAGGGTATCCAAGAAAGTGGCTTCTTGCGGGCAGAATGATCAGCCGGCCGTTCACACCAAGATAGTGGGTCATGGCAATAGGTAGAAGAAAGTCTGGTATCTCGAGTACGTACATTTGGCCTGCCACAATCGGTCCTCTGTCACATTCAGCGACTTGACGAATGCTATCTCACGGTGTCCATCGCTGCTATTAGGAACGAGAATGTGTATTCCAGAGGCGCCCAGTTTTGGGTGAACAAGGTTCATGTTCACAGCATGGACAGATGTGTCTTCGCCCTCTCCGAGCTGTTGGCGAGCATCTAACCTGCAATGGGCACAGGCTTCTTTCTCTTCCATACCCAGGTAGAAGATGACGGCTGTCTTTAATTCAGGAGGCGCATCGAATCTTGGTTTTCCCTTAATTCTCAAGCCCCAGTTTCCCTGGTGCTGCCCCTCTGAATACTTTATGAACTCTGTCGTGATGTTGACCTTGTTACCAACGTCTTCTATGACTTGCTGGCCACCCTCTCGTGTGTTGTATGCAGTCCAGCCATATCGTGCTATGTCTTCGCTTTGGTTTACATTATGTCGCAGTGCTGCACAACTTGTCAGCATTGCAATTGACCGATGCTAACCTCAACTTACTCGTTCCAACGTCCTCTAGTCTCGCCCACATTAAACCCGCAATGACACTTTTGGGTACCCGGGGACGGAGCCCTAGATAGATATTCGGCCGGTAGGGGCCCCATAGAAGCGACTGAGTATTCGTAGAGGGGTTCTCATCGACAGCGGATGTTGGTGAAACGCTAGCCAGGACGAGGGCAAGGAGAGCCCAGGGAAGCATGGTGTAGATTGACGCGTTTCAACGCGAACTAACGCGTTCGGCCAAATAACTGTAAGCGTAGCGGCCGAATTGCAATAGTACAATAGTTCAGGTCATCTTCTTCCCGCGTCTCTAGGCACCGGTGGCTGCTCTACAATGGCTTTTGCGGATGTGAATGCCCAGCCACACCTGTCCTCAAGCCACGTCTTTGATAATTGGCCAAAGCACCCTCTTGTGGAGCAGGAGTGACGCCATTGCTAAGTCGAACGCATCCTTCGCCAGGAATCAACTTTGGTCGCAAATCAATTGCACACGATAAGAGACATAATACGCTTTGCTCACCAATTCCGGATCTTAGGGATTGCCGTGGGAGGATATTCGACCATACAAAAGCAGCGAATTCAATGATTATCCGCCTATGATCGCCATGTTCCGCATCTCCGATAGCCACCCATCGACCACTCACACGAGCAAGTTCTTTTTGTTCCACGCCATACGTGCCTATAAAGCATGTGTTGGTCTGTCGTGATGATGCAATGTCTAGAGCTGGGGTAGAGTCTCGCCGCGGTAAACAGCCGCTCTTCCCCCCGCGCGACGTCAGCAGATCCGACATAGATCCACCACTATGCCGAGACCCCCACAATCTGCATGTTGGCACGTATGCAATGCACAAGATGAAAAGCGCCGACTTCCCGCATTGATAGGTTCATGATTCTGATCGACCCTAGGATTGCAGCGAACAAAGATTTTGGAGAACTATTTATATTGTACACCATTAACCAAACACTAGTATACACAACGTACTATACATTGGCAACATGAACGAGCAAGTAGAGCGTTTGGTAAAGAAGATCTGGGGTATTTGATACCAGCCTTGAATTCTAGGTTGCATACTGACATCTATCCAGAGAAGTACCAAGACATCCCAGCATCCAAACGCCTAATGATCGCCATCTCAGGAATCCCCGGATCCGGTACGTTGCTGCACACGCACCCCAAACCGCCCTCTCCCAATCTAACAAGAAGGAAAACCAGGAAAGACCACATTAGCAACCATGGTATCCACCAAACTCAACGAGAAACACGTACAGCAATCTCCAGGCACCGCAAATAGCAACCCCATCTCCGCCTTCATCCCAATGGACGGCTTCCACCTCTCCCGCCTCCAGCTCGACGCAATGCCCGACCCGCACAGCGCCCACGCCCGGCGCGGTGCAGCCTTTACTTTCGACGGCGACTCTTTCTTCACGCTTGTGAAGAAGCTACGTGAGCCCATCTGTCCCGAGACGGCAACGATATACGCCCCGAGCTTCGACCACGCGCGAAAAGACCCTGTTGAGAACGACATTGCCATTGCGCCCTCTGTCCGCATCGTCGTCTTCGAAGGCAACTACTGTACGCTAGACAGTTCGCCTTGGCGCGATGCCGCGCAGCTCATGGATGAGTTGTGGTTTGTCGACGTGGACTTCGAAGTCGCGCGTAAGCGGCTTATTCATCGTCATGTTAAGGCGGGGATTGCGAGGGATGAGGTGGAGGCGGCAAGGAGGGCGGATGAGAATGATCTTGTTAATGGGAGGGAGGTTGTGGAAAAGAGACTAAGTGTGCATGAGGTTATTACGAGTCGAGAGGATCCGGCGTGGGCGCCTGAGCAGCAGGGGGTAGGGGACGGAGAGGAGAGAGAGACGAAGCCTGAGATGGCGAAGTTTGTATAACTAGTATTTTTGGGTTTGAAGGTATGTTGATCGTTTTTCTGGTATTGCAAAGAGAATACGTTTTGTTCATTTCACATGCGAGCTATGGAGCTACAAGGAGCGGTAGTGATGAATGTCATATGTACGAAGGAAAAAAAATATATACTGTGTAGAAAAAACCTCGAGATGTGCCGCCAACTGCAGCCAAAAACCCTATATACATCCACTCTCAGGTGACTAGCGCAGCTTAAGCAACGACACCAATCCTGTCAAAGTCAGGTCCAGGCGAGCTTCCAGCTCCTGAGATGGTAATCGTGTTGGGACCAGTAGTGCTGAATCCCGAGAGTTCAACGGCATAATCCTTGCTAACATCTTTGCTCCAGTTGTAGCCTGTGAGGGGGAAGCTAACAGTCTTTGCGGCACCGCCGTTGACACTGATTGATGCAACGCGCTCGTTGGTTCCGCCCATGTAGTCGACGTTTCCGTTGATGTAGTCGAAGCGCACGGTTTGGGTGGCCTTTGAAGTGCGGATGTTGGAGAGGGTGACGCGGCCGCCGTTTGAGCCGCCAATGTTGCCGACCTTGTTGGAGGACGTGCAGCCCGAGCAAGGCGAGGTGTTTGCGCCCGAGGAGAGAGAGCCGGTGGATACGGAGACGTAGTTGTACTGTGGCTTGGCGGCTGTTGAGCGTTGGATGTTGGATAGGCGGAGTGGGACAGAGCCGTGAGCTTTGATTTGCTTTGAGAAGGATGAGCCGGTGGTGGTGGTACCAGCCCAGATGTCCTTGATGGTCGCAGAGGCAATTCCCAGGTCGGCCAGCTGAATGGTGAGGGTGCGGCCAGTGTTGCTGAGATCCACAGCCAAGACGGCCATATCTCCGTTTGCGAGATCTCCTGCCCATAGATCACGATCGCCGCTCCATCGTTGGCGGAGGGTAACTGGCTTGACAGCCGAATCCTGGTTGATGGCAATGAGATCCTTGTTCTGGAGGACAGTGACCAATTCGTTCGACAATGCCGCAACATCAGTTGAGATCATCAGCGCAGACTTGAGCATAGCCCAAGCAGCGAAATGTGTGGCTTGTTCGTCGAAAGACATGGCGGAATTGCCAACCTCGAGTAAATCGGCATCGGCAATGTGTCCTGGGCCTACGTTGCCAGATTTGGCGATATGGACAGCTTGGTTGTAGATGCGGAACATTGACGCCCAGCCCGAAGTAATGTCGTCTGACAGACGGAAAGAGGTAGAAATGCCCTTGGTCCACGTATCAGGTCCCTCTAGACCAGCGGAGGTAGAGTAGGGGACACCCCATTGGCAGATCAACATTCCGGGAACGCCAACCTTCTGCAGCTCCTTCCACATGGCGCCCATTCGAGTAACAAAGTCGGTCCTGGCATTCTTTGGGGCATTTTGGCTAGCGTTAGGTCCATCTGCATAGCAGTTGTCGTCTACGTGACTGTCAGCTTTCTGTTGCTTCTGTAGGTGTTTTGGAAACACATACATTTGACGTATTCAGTACCAAGCGACTTGAAAAAAGCGGCATCCGCAGCCTCATGGCCCAGAGAGCCCAAGACTGGACTTGGTGACTGAGGGTCACACATCCTCACACCTGCGTCTGAGTACATGGTCCACTTCATTCCCTTGGATCTTGTTAGGTCGGCGAGTGGCTGGAGTCCGTTAGGGAAGGCTTTCAAGTCCACTTTCAAGGCGCCGTTGGTAGAGTTTCGTTGTCCGTCCCTTGAAGCCCATCCGCAATCAATCTGGAAATACTTGTAACCCGCAGCAACAAATCCACGGCTGGCAAGAGCGTTGATGGTCGTGGTGATTTTCTGGGCGTTGGGACTGCATGACATTTGGTTGTATGAGTTCCAGCCCATGACTGGTGTCTGCTGAAACGACTGGGCTGCCACATGGGAAGCACCCGCGAGGGAGAGAAGAAATGAATTGGTCCAAATCATGGTGAAGACTGTAGTGAGTGAGCGTGCTGGTTGGGAGGTAGCATGTCGTCTTCATGACCATTCTCTACTATTTATACTATATCTTCCTTCAATTTCATCATTGAAACAACACACTGACTAGCGATGATTTACCGGTGGCTGACGCATGACACCGGCTGCACATCGGGACGACTGCTCGGTCAGGCAGTCCTTGCGCCTTGTGCTCTAATTGTGCAGGGAGAGGATGGCCAAACAGAGTGACAGCGCAACATCTTTTTTCCGCGGAATAATTTGGGGGATCCTCAGAGCCCCATAACTGCGGAGGCTAGTGACGGTTAAGAAGAAGCTTAGCAAGGGCAAACTCCACACTCGGCCTACTGCCTTGATTACCCCGCGTCTCGTCAAACCTGCCGTCATCCATGTCTGTTTCTCTGCCTCGCTTTACTCAACTCGGTATGCCGCAATCGAACAGTCCCGCACATACAACCTTACCACGACTACATCGTCATCGTTGACTCTTGTGCATATGGTTTCCCGTATCTCCGTCGGCCTAAACGCCGTGATCGACACTGTATGGGCCGTGCACATGCACAAAGTGGGTCATTATTCGCTAGAGCATGGGGTTCACGCTTTGGTTCTGGGGAAGAGTGTGGAGTTTGAAGCAATCGGATGCTCTACAGACTCCACAAGCTTTCCTTCAAGGGATAATGATAAGCGGAGCATATTCCGAGACTCTGTTCTTGGCGCGTTTATAAAGTTGTGCACGTCGCCGCCAGCTCGTCGTACTGTGCTAGCACTTCGTACAGAGTCAGTGGAGCGGGGCATTTATCGACACCGGATGAATACGACTGATTCTGTGCCCATTTTGTCCACAAACCTATCTAGTCTATCTCAGCAATTACAGGTAGCTGCTGAGTAGCGTCGTAACCGGCAGTCATGGCACGCAAATACCTAGGAGGCTCGGGTGAGCGATTAACTGTATGGATCTCAATCGCTGCCAGTACAGTGCTAGTGTAAGCTAAACTTACAGATCACCTCGTACTTGGTTGCTCATTTTAATTAGATTTTACGGGTACGATCAAGGGGTCTTTGGTAATGTCATCATTTCAGAGAACTTCCTTCAAACCTTCGGCCATCCGTCCGCGGACATGCAGGGGACTATGACGTCCATCTATAATATCGGGTGCTTCATTGGTGCAATGAGCACTGTATGGACAGGCGACATTCTCGGCCGGCCACGACAGATCTTGCTTGGTTCGGCGATTATAGGAATCGGAGCGATTATTCAAACATGTAGCTGGACTGTCGCGAGCATGATGGTTGGTCGTATCGTTGCCGGACTTGGCACCGGAATGAATACTTCGACCGCTGGTGTATGGCAAGCTGAAACGAGTAAGATGAACAGTCGAGGAAAGCTCGTCATCATTCAGATGGGTATGTTTCTGAGTTCTCTCAGATATCACGTAAACTGACTGACTATGTGTGTAGCCAACTGCATCACCGGATTTAGTATTTCAAATTGGCTCACTCTCGGCTTCTCTTTTGCGCCCCGCGACATTGCATGGCGCTTCCCACTTGCTTTTCAACTCTTCTTCACCCTCTGTATCTTTGTCATGTGTCCTTTTCTACCAGACTCGCCGCGTCTCCTCATCCGAAAAGGCAAGCATCAAGAAGCACTAGAAGTTCTTGCGGCGCTTGAGGGCCATGGAGCCACACCGGAGTCAGCTTCTGTTATTACCCAGTACAACATTATCAAAGACATTCTGGATCGCGAGCACATGAACACATATACCTGGGTGCAGCTGCTCACTGGAAAAGGCCCGAGTGGTGTGTTGCGACGCATGCTTTTGGGGGCGTACATGCAAGCAATGAATCAAATTAGCGGAATCAACGTAACTTCGTACTACATGAGTTACATTTTCATCAACGCTCTAGGCATCTCAGAACTACTATCGCGTATCCTGGCTGCAGCAGGTTCGGTGGATTACCTAATCTTCGCTTGTTTGGCATACTTTGTCATTGAGCGGTACGGGCGCCGGAAGGTCATGATGGTTTCCGCGGGCGCATGCTCCATCTGCTGGATTGTCATAGCGGCATCTCAGGGACAGACGGAAGCTGGTGGCGACAAGTACAAGCTTGGAATAGTCGCTGTTTCATTCTTCTTCGTATTCTTCGCTAGCTTCGGTATGGGTGTTCTAGGTGTTCCGTGGCTGTACCCTACGGAGTAAGTTCTGTCGCATACTGTCAAGAACGTCAGCTGACATAGCCCATAGGATCAATGCGCTCGAAATGCGAACAAAAGGCGCATCGCTCGCCATGGGTATGTTTGAGCTTCCCGGCTGACCTGTAAACGAATAGCTAACAAACAAAAGCCACTAACTGGATCTGCAACTACGGCGTCGTGCAAGCTACTCTTCCAGGCATCCAGAACCTTGGGTACAAGTTCTGGATCATTTGGGCCATCATCTGCTTCTCTTTCATTCCGACCACATACTTTCTATACCCAGAGACGGCTAATCGGACCTTGGAAGACATCGACCGCTTCTTTGAAACGAAGCCCGGTATCTTTGTTCATCGCAATAAGCTTGCTGTCCAACTACATCGCCCTATCGAGTTTATCGAGGCCGATGAACGGATTGCCACGCATGAACAAACGAAAATCTCCGAAGAGAACAAGGAAATGAGTGCGGAGTACGTGGAGAAGAGGGAGACTGTTTGAAGTAGCTGGATCGTGAGTATCCCGGCATTGGGCACGCCTAGACTTCGGTTCCAGTAGAGCGGGACACGTTCCCCAACGTTAAGCGAAACGGTTCTAACGCCTGTGGGACTTTCAACCAGCATATCCTCATTTCGTTCCCTAGTCGTTTCGATTGATCGGGCAGGTTTGTTAATTTGGAGGCACTCGGGTTACGAGTCAGGTGTAAACTACAGGCTCAAAGGAGTAGGGGTAAGTCAGCTGCAGGGGTATAAGTCTTCGAAACAAGCCTTAGTACACAATGCTTCCTCGTACAACTAATATACACGATACAAGAAGCGAATAAGCACCTACTGTATTGCTTAAGTGGACAAATTGCGGATAATCACCCGCCAATCAGTGGCGTGATTATGCACTTGTAGATTTTGCACCAATTCTGTGTATGAATAATTGCGGAAGCTATCCCGCTTCGAGCGTAGCGCTGCATGGTGAGGGGAAAAGAATGCGGAAGGGAAACTAGATAGGTATATGATCTCTAAGAGGAAGGCAAAAGATCAATCAAAAATAGAGCGATCAGGCTTGGAGATCTTATGACCCATTTATGAAAACCCAATGAACAAATTCGCTCCCTTTGCGCAAACGAGACGTAGGCGATGTTATCTCTCCCTTTCCAGTATCTCGGAGTAAGCCTGATACATTCGTGCGGGAAAGCCTCTCCTTATAGTCTGTGCGCTGAACGATGTACCCCAGCATAGCTGATACCAACGCTTACTTGTAAAAAGCTTTTTGTCGGCTTAATCTTAACTGCCGGCCGTTGCGGTACTGCAGCTCGGTACTTTCTCTCGAAATGACGTATGTACTTGGTTTCATGCATTTGATTTAGTATGATGCTAAAAATAAGCTGCTTTGAGTACTCGGTTTGTGAACAAAAGTGAGCGAGGTTGTCAACAAGAAACTTTTGGCACGAATTGGGAATAGAAAAGCAGAGGTTTCATTTCATTTTATGGTGTTCTCTTTGTGTTTTTTGATGTTAAAGTATCAAAAATTCAATTTGAGAATTACTTGGCATGGATTGTTTGGTCCAACCGCTATGGTTCGTTGCAATAACCATCGATGAAATTGACAGTCAATGTGTTCCGTTTCTCTTTCATCAACGTCTCACGTCCAATGCTGAGTAACTTCGCAACGTCCTGTCGGCAATCTAGACAACGTCAGCCTTTTACACTTTTGACGGCGAAAGGATAGGAGTGATTACCCAAAAACAGTCCCCGGAGTTCCTTTCCTTGGCCGCTTGCCAGCCACGCACACGTTTGTCCGCAAAGCGACGGGTCATCCTTGAAAAGGTGCTTGAAAAACTCTTCATCCGTGACATTCCTATCATACTTCTTCTTCACATCTTCTGCAATACCAGCTTCTTTGTGTTAGCATTCTGAGAGCCTTGAGACGAAAGCATGTCAACTTACCTCCACCCATGTTGCCTCGTACACCACCTGGATGAAGCGCATATATATGAATTGCAGGATCCAATCTTTCCAGCTCCATCTCTTTCTGCAGCGTATGCGTTGCGCGGATGAGCGCTGCTTTGGAAGCCACGTATCCAAGTGTCATGGGCACATCTACGGTTCCAGATCGCGATGCGATATTGATGATGCAGCCATGTCCACGGTCGCGCATTTGCGGTAGAAGAGCGTGGATGAGCATCAAAGGCTAGTAATAATCCAATTAGTCCAAGTCTTCCTTCTTGTTTCCCTCTCGTCCAAACAGATAATACGAACAAAAAAGAGAAAGAAACAAGTGAAACTTACAGCCTTGAAATTAACCTCAATCTGCTTCCAGAAATCCTCAAACGTACTCATAATCAAGGGCCGTTGATCAAATATCCCCGCATTATTCACCAGTACATCAATTGGCCCCAGTTGTTTCGTCACCTGCGCCAGAACTTCTGTCAATCGCTCTTGATCCCGCACATCGCATCCGAATGCTTCTACCTTGACGCCAAAGGATAAACACGTCTTCTTGGTTTGGTCTAGCTTGTTGACGTTGATATCCAGGAGGGCGACACTAGCACCAGATTTTGCTAGGGATTCCGAAATGGCGGCGCCAATGCCCCGCCCTGCACCTGTTACGAGGGCGATTTTTCCAGAGTTGGAGCCTTGGAGGGCTTCGGGGAGGATGGGCCCGTAGGGGACATGTTGTAGAGGAAGTGTACTGATGCCGAATTCTGCGGGATCCATTGTTGGTTTTGGTTTGTAGTGAATATTTTATACTTTGCAAGTTTTGTGTCTTAATGTAAATTCCAATTGCTAACTGAACTGCTGTTATTTGAATTCCAAGTGTGGCACGGTACTCTTCCGAACATAGGTGTCGGATGTGCGGGGGTGGTCTCGGGGTAACCGTAGCCCCACATGATGTTGTGGGGTTACAGACATCTATCATTGCCGGCTCCGATACACTCTCACTCTACTTAGAATACGGCAGTATCTTTGATCGTGTGAGTATAGGCAATCTCTTATTGTTGGCATCAAATATGGAAACTGAAATAAACAGGTCTGATACAAAGAACGTACGCATCGTGTTTGCAGCCCTCAAAGAAGGTCAAGTCATGGTACTTGTCGCTTTGATTTTCATCAAATAAGAGACGCATACGTGCAGCCTGGAATGATAGCTCAATGCCGTTATGGTCATGCTGAGCCAAAATTGACGACATCAATATTGTCTGTAAAAGATAGAGGATGAAGCGGAAGGAAGATGGTGACCTTATCCGAGCACCCAGTGAGTGTTATCAACTAGTATACA
Organism: Bipolaris zeicola 26-R-13; assembly: GCF_000523435.1. Taxonomy (NCBI): domain Eukaryota; kingdom Fungi; phylum Ascomycota; class Dothideomycetes; order Pleosporales; family Pleosporaceae; genus Bipolaris; species Bipolaris zeicola. The sequence goes on from NW_006912137.1 coordinate 84,920, forward strand.
AAACCGAGGAAGACGACACGAAAATTCCAGCATGAAGAGAAGGGATTACTCAACTGTTACAGAAAAGCCTCATATCTCGCCAAACCGCCTCTGATAGGTTGCGAAACGGGTTAGCCTGCCCACATACCGGTTGAGTAAGCATGATGCCGCCTTGGAAGCAGCAAGCCTCCTCGGTAATGCAAAAAGACTCCACTTTGGCGCAACGGCTACCTTGATACCGGAAAATGGATAGCTCGATCAGGAAATATCTAAAATTTAAGGCTTCCAGTTCGTTAAACGTCGGTACTAATTGCAATCAAAGAAAGTCGGATAGGTATCTGATTGGCATGTCCTAGCCAGTTGTACTTTGCAGACAAATGGCAGTATAAGTAAGCTGGAGAATCTACAATTGAAGCACCATCGCCGATTCTAAGCTCGTTCTGTCGCTCTCTTCGGAAGATCTGTTATTCAACAATGGCTCTTGTACGCAGAAGGCATCTCGCTTCACTACTGGCTGTACTGGCTCTCTTTGTCGAGTCAGCTATCTGCGAAGCAAACTGTGAAGCATCTACTTTTCAAGATGTGAAGCTCTCAAATGGAAAGATTCTCAATATCGTCACACAACTCCATACAGGCCTTTCATTCGAAGCTCCCGCAGAGGCGAATCATTACTCGGTTAATGTGACAGATCTGGACGCCTGCGAAGTAACTATCACCTACACCCACCCTGGCTACAACGATACCATCAACACTTCAGTATGGCTACCCACTCCCGAGAAGTGGACTGGACGCTTTCTCGGCGCAGGAGGGAGCGGGTGGTCTACAGAACCAGACACTAACACTACGCTCCCTTGGGCGGCGAGTGAGGGCTTCGCTGTTGTCGCAACTGACGGCGGACATACTGGTGGAGACACCGAGTGGTCGCTAGTGAGTCCTGGAAACATCAACTGGATTCTGCTACAAGATTTCTCTTCAATTACATTGAATGATGCTGCGACACTTGGGAAAGCCGTCACCGAAAAGTACTATGGTAAAGCACCAAGCTACAGTTACTGGAATGGTTGTTCCACTGGTGGAAGACAAGGACACATGATGGCGCAGAGATATCCGGATCAATACGACGGGATTCTCGCGGCTGCGCCAGCAATCTACTGGAGTCAGTTGATGCTGCAGCTCTTTTGGCCACAGGTTGTCATGAACGAGAACGGTATGTGTCCCGTCGAAAGAATAGAATATCCTCGCTGATACGTCTCAGGCTTCCCTACCCCATGTGAGCTGGAGGCCATTAATGCAGCTGCTATTCAAGCCTGTGATGATCTCGACGGCCTCGAAGATGGTATCATCTCTCTTCCCAAAGAGTGTTCTTTTGACCCAGCAACTGTCACAGGAAAGGAATACATTTGCCCATCGTCAAACAAGAGCACGATAATCACAGAGACCGTAGCTACAGTAGCTCGTCTTATCTGGCAGGGTGCAACCACCTCCGACGGCGACTTCCTTTGGTATCCAGACAACATTGGTGCTCCCTTCAGCGGCCTCGCTAATACGACATGTGAAAATGGCGCATGTGTTGGTGTCCCTTTCTTCTTACCCGAAATCTGGATTAGAGACTTCCTTACTCTTGATCGCAAATTCGACACCGCACAAATCAACAAGACCTACTTCGAGGAGCTCTTTCACCAATCCGTCAACCTCTACGACTCGATAATAGGAACCTCGGATACGAATCTCGACGGCTTCCGCAAAGCAGGTGGTAAGCTAATTAATTGGCAGGGGCTTGCTGACCAGTATGTTTCGCCCGATACCACAACACATTACGTCAAGGAGGTTTATGAGCGCGACCCAAAAGCGAGTGACTATTATCGGTTCTTTGAGGCGCCGGGTATAAATCACTGTGGTGGTGGACTCGGATGGTATCCCGGAGAAGGGTTGAAGGCGCTCATTGAATGGGTGGAGAATGGCGTGGCTCCGGAAACGCTTGCGGCAGAGACATCAAAGGGACGAAAGGCGAATCTCTGCTTGTGGCCGAAACACCTGGTATACGTCGATGGTAATCCAGACGGGCCGACTTCATTCGAATGCCGGTAGATCACTAGGAGATCTCAGGGGCTGAGTCAGATTGCAGAATCACTGATCTGAGCCCAAACAATGTGGGTTGCAGAACATGAAAACACCGACTAAAGTCCTTGGAGAATGGTACCAGGGGCTTACAAGTATTATCGTGGCAGTTTTGAGAGCTAATGAAAAAGCAAATACTCTCACTTGTTCGAACCTGTGGCGTTCTTATCGTTATCGTCACGTGAGCCAGCATCCCACCATTGACCTGGTGGCATGACACTCAGCTAAACCTCATCACCCCTTGCACTACCCGAGATAAGCATCCGCTCCCTTTGTGCCTATAAAATGCCTGGATTACTTTCTCTCCCCACTGAGCTCTTGCAGCAAATTGCTTCTTCACTACCCTGCTCCTCAGCCCTTAACCTACTTCGTGTCAACCACCAGCTACGCAAAGCATGTAACGACCGTCTGGTCTTCCAGCAAATTGCCAAACGTGATTTGAACTACTCTTCCCTCTCCAAATGGGGACTCTACGATGGCCTAATACTATTCGAAGACGACGATCCCCTTCTAACCTCAGCCTCACTGCCCGAGACCATCCGCCTCGCCTTCGCAGCCGAAAAATGCATCAAATCCTCGACCAAAAAGTCCGACGCCTGGGTCTTCAAAGTCCCAAAGAACACTAGGAGATACGACGTCCTCGACTGGGTCCCCCACATGACAGCCCTGGGACACTGCGCCATGTCCTCCCTAAAACCCGAATCCTTTGTCATCATCTACGACGACCTGCTCACGTACAAATTCCCGGAAAACGATCTTATTGCTACAAACTTTGTGATTACCTGCACGTTGCTCCACCAACTCCGCTACTGCATCAGCGCCGAAACCCAGGTCAAGAAACCGCTAGACAGGCACTTCAAAGCAAACCCTGGCAGATCCCAAACTTCGCATGCAGATTCAATCACTCACCTCCGCAACCGCGTCCGCAGCTACGGCAGCTTTAAACAAGACTTCCACCTCGACGAAGCCGCCGCACTCTTGCCCACTTTCCTACTAGAACTAGCCGTCTACCGCCTCTTTCCTGAGCAGTTGCGCCGCCAGCTCCCCGCGGTATCAAGTATATGTTTTAGAGAGCTGATGCAAATCCCACCCTTGTTCCCGCAAGACCCTTCGTCCAGCCCTTCGTTTGCCGAATGCTACGTGCAGAAAATGGTAACGCCGGGCTTTCTGGGGGGGAAATGGACAGGCTATTATTCTGAGCAGAGGGACTCGGCGCATGTGCGCTCGTTTGATCCGCCCATGCGCGATATCAATATCGTGGCGCGGGCGCCAGAGGGTGCGCCGGATGTGGCTTCTGTGATTGATCGCGAAACGAGGGGTGTAGATGCTCATGGTGAGTTTTCGCTTCAGGGCCGCGTCAAGAAGAATGGGCAGGTGGAGCTGGTGAAGCGGTATATTGTGAATGCGTGGACGTGGTCGTGGATGGGCTGTATGACACCATTTGGTATTGCGGGGACGTGGGGACATGAGTCTGCTGAGTTGGATGAGTTTGATAGTTTTGGGGGCTACTTTTGGATTTGGAAGGAGGACTGGTGTGATGGGGATAGGTGAGATGTAAAAGCATGTCTATCTACAATTGTCTTTCTTGTATTACATAAAATGGTTTTAAAACCTGCGAAGCAAAAGAATTAGGCTGTGTTTGGGGTATAATGTCCTCCGCACGCAAAACAAGAAAAAAAAAGAGGAAACAGGCGAGTTCTATCCAGAACAACTCACTCTGCCTCGGCATTCTCCGTCTCATCCAAGGCCTGCATAACCTCTTCCATCTCTTTGGGGCTAGTGATGCCCCAGACGCCACCTCCCTTGACAGACCCCTTCATTCCCACTTCTTTGCCTACCAGATTCCTGCCGACTTTACCTGGCCCGATACCCACATAGCGCATGATTTTCTCTTGTTCATGGAGATACTTTATGCTCTTCCACCATTGCACTGTTTCGACACAACTGCGCGCGAGTAGGTCCTTGAGCTGGTCCTTGTCGGTGAAAGGCTTGCCCGAAACATTGGATATGCACGGCAATATGCCAGGCCATGTCACTATGTCACGCCCGTCTTTGGTCTCCCTGTGCAAAATCTGCTTCATGGTCTCTTGGGCAGGCTTCATGAGAGGGCTGTGAAAGGGAGCGTCGGACTTGAGGCGGACATGGCGTGGATCATGACCACCGAATTGGCGGAGATTGGTCAGCAGTGTGTTTATGCGGGTAATGCTTCCACTGAGCACGATCTGGTTCTTGGAGTTGAGGTTGGCGATGGCGACTTGCTGGACGGCAGGAAGAGAGTCGTGGGAATCTGCCTTTGAGCCGAGTGCGAGGAACTCGTGTATACCTTGGATGAGGGATTGCATGTGCTCTTCCGATTCACAGACCAAAGCTACCATGCCGAACTCGCCGCCTTCTTCTGCTACAGCCTCCTGGCTGCATTTGGCCATGACCTCTGCTCGCCTCCGTACCATCTTCAGCGCATCGGCAAAGGTGAGGTAACCGCCGGCGACGAGTGCAGCAAACTCTCCTAGAGAATGGCCAAGGGTGATGTCGACACGCTCGCCCGTCTTGAAACCAAATTCCTTTTCCAGTATGCGCAGGATCAGAATCGACGTGGCCATGATAGCAGGCTGCGCATTCTCGGTCCTTGTGAGCTCAGCATTAGTGCCGGATTCTATGACTTTTGTAAGAGGAAGCTTGAGCATGTCATCGATTTCCTCGAGAATGGGCTTCGCGGTTCCGGGAAAGGCTTCTAGCCATGGCGTGCACATGCCCACGCGCTGGACTCCCTGACCTGGCTTCAGTCAGTAGGCTGTGCCGCGAGGACGGGACATGACGATGGGATGGTACCAGGAAAGAAGATGGCCGTCTTTGGTCGCTTGATTGGTGCATCTCGCACGCCGCTCATCCAGCGCCGTGGGGCAGGCGGGCAGCGGTTGACGGGTTGTCCGCATTGCATGCAGCGTCGCGACAGACGCGGACATGCGTTGACGACTGGCGAGAGAGGGCGAGACATGGCGAAGCAAGCGGCTACGGTAGTTCTGGAATCATGACTGAGAGACCATGTAAGATTCGCAGACATGCGGAGCTCCTGGACGCGGGGAATTGACGTGGACCCGGCCGCCCGGCTTAGTGCTAGTCGTCCCCCAGTGGCATTACCGTGGGGTCGACGGGCCCCTCCCACGGCCGAGGTCTTGCTTTCCCGCCCTCCCCCACCGACGCTGCTGCTACTGCTACTGCTACCATGACTCGGGTCACATGACATGTCCATGTATGTGTTCAATGTATTTAATCCATACCCATCCATATATACATACAGCTCCGAATGGACCGCAAAGCCATCATGCACCTTGAATGTTGAGCCCAGCATCAACCTGGATTCGCATGCCCGTCATGCTGGTATTCTTCGCCAGCATCACAAACGCAGCCACGCAGTCATCCAGGAACGCCTCGTGCTTCAGGGCTGCTGTCGCCTTGAGTGTTTTGATGCGCTCTTCCGAGTACTTGAGTCCCTAATAATTGGTCAGCATTAGACAGTGGGCCGTCGTTGTGCGACAAGAGACGTGTGCTTCGTACCCATTCAGTCAACAGCAAGCCAGGAAGAACCGTGTTGACGCGTATCGTGGGTCCAACAGTCACAGCAAGGCACTTTACTAATTGCAGTTGCGCTGCTTTTGTGACGGAATACGGCATACTGCTCCCTCCCTGGCCGATAGCCTGTCATGAGTTAGTACCCATGCACCAGCCAGTCATGTACGCAAGCGACATACAGCAATACTCCCCGTCGTAATCATGTGCCCGCCATCAGGATTGGCATCAAATGTGGCTCTGGCCTCGGAAAGTAATGCCTTGGGAACTTTGACGTTTGCATTCCAGCACTTGTCCCACTCTTCTTCCGACATGGAGTCGAGATCCTCCCACGCAGCGAAGCGTGTCCATCCCTGAATTTCCGTCAGCTAGCATTCTGTCGATGCAACACATCATTGCACAACAGCATGCATACCGCGTTTGAAATGATCAAATCAAGGCCGCCTAGCTGCTTAATCGTCTCCTGAACTACTCGTCTCGCTTCCGACGTCAACGTCATGTCCTATGATCCTTAGTCCCATGCTTACACTTCCAAACGCAGGGCAAATCTTACCGCCTTGATGACTACAGCTTTGACTCCCAGCTCTTCACATGCTTGCTGTACCTTCTGGGCAGGTTCGAGGCGGTTGAAATAGTTAACGGCAATGTTGGCGCCTTCCTTTGCAAAAGTCTTGCAGATCAGTTCTCCCAGACCGCTAGGCGATTGTCAGCAATAATTTCCCAAACAACCAAGCCCGTATAGCCATCTGCTATCAAAGTATCCCTCCTTGTCACTCACGCTGATCCGCCTGTCACAAGGACATTCCGATTTTTGAGGTCGTACGGCATGTTTTGCTGCTAAGTGGCAATCTTGGCTCTATTTTAGAATTTGGCAAATGAATTAATTGTCTCGAGGAAAACTTGACAATGCCAGGTAGATACGGGGAGGCCAAGGTCGAAGCAAGCTGACAATAAGTATATGTGCAGGTGTGGGGCAAGCGCTTCGGGAACTATGTGCATACGGAAAAAGCACCCCGCCTCAGTCATACACTACTAATACGTACTTGTTCGGATCAGTACCACGACCTCGGCCCACTTCATCACACCGTTTACTCATATTCCGATCCAATCATCCGTCCTCATATACCGAGTTCATACAATATTCATATCTTCATTCACAATGAGCTGGTATATCCCGGCATCCCGATTCGGAAGCTTAGTATATCGAGGCCATCGTAATCATGATGGCCAGGCTACTCAAGGACCCTGACATTGTGGCAAGTCAACCAAAAGTCAGGTGGGCAAATGCAGGCTTCACAAGTTGAGATAAGCTGACTGGCTTCTGGAAGATTTATTCGACAAGATTGCGCTCATCTGCCTCGAGCGTTTGCCATCTGTGAATTTGACTGGCCCTTCAATTCTCAGCCGTCCTACCTTCTCGCATGCTCACTTCTTCTTATACTACTGCCCGCCTCGAATTAGTATATCCAAAATATCTATATTGACAAGGACCGAGCTCACGAACCAAATACCGCCCAAACAACATTATTTGCGTGCACTGCGCTGAACCAAGGTTGGGTTGGACGGCCACAAAGTATTTGCACCACTGGTGCTCGTGCCTGCCAAGAAGTTTCGGTCATTCATCACGTCCGACCATCTTCGTTCTCAGTGCAGCACGCTTCTCTCCTCCCTTTCCTTCTCCTACCAATCCCGCATCTGGAGGCAACATTTTTTATCCCTTAGGCATGGATTTCATGATCAAGGAATGGACGGTCCTTTTGGACCGCTGTTTGGAGCGCCGCGTCCAATCTGATGTTTTCGCTGCCGCAGTCGCGCAGCTACACGCCAAGTCTCCACTGCCAGGCCGGAAACTCGCCTCTCTGTTTCTTCGCCCACGCGTCGCAGATAACACCAATATCGACCCACGCACTGTAATTTACCTCGAGCAACTGTTGTCGCTGAAGAAGCTTGACGCTTCCGACGTTTTGATTGTCGCGCTTCTGTACTCCAAAGTTCGACTACCAATCAAGACAGAAGAGAAGCCCTCAAAAGATGTGAAATGGAGCAACCCACCAGAATTGGAAGAACTCGTTTTTCATCGTTTGCACAAGGTCTTTGCTGCAGAGGAACGCCCCGTCAACAATGTCGAGGCTGTGCACACCCTAGCTGTTGTAGCACGATGGATGCAGGCAATGGTCACCTCGCATACCAGCGATACCATGATTCAGGCCATGGCTGGCATACAACAGCCACAACAGCAGTCCATTAACGTGCGAGAAGGCCTCGCTATGCTCGTGGTTGGGGTAATCGAAAATTCAAAAATCCTCCGAATACTGAACCACCCAAAAGCTGAAGGTAAGCTCTCCTTGCGCACAGACTCCAGCACCATTACGAAAGGCGTAAATCAGCTATGCACAGTTCTGGCAAAATTCACAGCAGTGTGCCAAGTACGAGGGCCTGATGTTCACTACCGCTGTCCGTAATTGCCGCTGTTGATAAACGCCCCTGTTTTGGAGCAATGACTATGCGATTTCATCCCACAACGAGACTAAAGAGTGTTACTCACAATTGATTAGAGGTGCGCAAGGAACTGACAAAATCTCTCTCATCATTTATCCCATTTCTCTCAAACAACTCGGCGGGGTCTCAGACATCTCTGTCGCTAGCAAACAGGCTAGAGATCTCGCAAAAACAACACGATTTGTACGAAAAGCTTCCAAACGTCAATGGCGAGGGAAATGAGAGCGCCGGTCTTGAAGTTGCTGCGCTTCAGCTTGATGCAGTAATGGAGCTACCGCAGGCGAATACGCGAGCTGGTCTCTACGTATTTCTGAATTCGTTAGTAAGTCATCACGTTACTGACATTGTCCACTCACCACTAACAGTCACAAGCTCGTTGCACGACCACTAACTGATGACTTTGTTATCATTAGCCACTTACATACGCGTTACAAGCTAGAACCTCAGAACATGGCAACTGATCTAATCACGGCTGCTTTCGACATTCTCGCCAACGCCATGTACCGCAATGAGCCTACTCAGACCTTGTTCTACCTGAAGTCTTTTTTGATCAACAAGATTCCTACTATTCTGACGCAGATTTCCGGCTCAATATTTCCAATGACAGTTGAGATGTGCATTACCCAGGCGCTGAGTCACGTGGATCCAAACGCTTTTCCGTCTTTCTCACAAGGGTTTGACGATATTATGGGGAGCAACAACTCTCTTTCAGATGTCAGACAGGATTATCTCAACGCCTGTGTGCTTCATGGTCTCCTTCCAGCGGGTACTGTAGAGCGCCTCTTGGGGGAAGCACCTATGCAAGGACCACCCGCGAAGAGATACGAGAGGAAGGAATTGCTTAATCAGTGTAAATCCAACTTCGACAAGGTCAGCGTATACATTGATGAACTTGAGAATCTTGATGGAAATGCTGGCGCTATTGTTGCAGCTGTGGCAGACGTATGATCCGATCCTTTCTTTGCGTGAAATAGCGTACTAATTTGGTCATAGTTCATTTCACATCTTTGCGATACACAAACGACCATGTATCTAAAGCAGCTTTGTTGTTTGATTTTCAAGAAACCCCAAGCAATGGATGTGATGCTACAGTTCACGTCCCCAGCGAGCATACTACGACCGTTGTGCCAGTTTCTCGAGGACTGGCATTATGATAGCGATCAAGGTAAGATCTCACTTGAAAACAATACGTGCAATCTCTAAAAAGAACAGGCGAATACCAACCCGTATACGACGAGTTTGGTGCTATACTTGTTCTCATCATGGCTTTTGTATACCGCTATGATCTGGTGTACCATGACATCGGCATTAGTCACGATACATTCATCGCGAAGCTATTGCAGCGTGGACATCACAGCATACCACCAGATGAATTGACCGAAGAACAGGGCAGGCATCTTGGAAGCTGGCTCAAAGGTCTCTATGACTCGGACAAGGAAGGTTTGAGTAATGAAGTCTTCGCGTCGTGTCGGCCGCAAGACTTTTACTTGATTGTACCAACCCTTTTCCATCAGACAGTGGTGGCTTGCTCCCTCGGTGTTTTGTCTTTCGAAACCGTCAAAGGTGGTCTAGAATGTAAGCAGACTCTAATTCTGTCAATTTTTCCCATGTATAGATGCTCACCAACGTTCAGATTTGGGTGAAACATTTCTCATGCCGTCGCTAATCGGAGGTTTGACCTGGATGGCTTCCTATGCCCTACTACAGACCCACAACGACCTGGACGCAATGACACGCATTTTCAACGCGATTTTACTCTCCGCACCATCATCTGGAGACGCACAGGCTATGCACTTGACTATCATAGCCATGGTGTCAAGTCGCCTGGAGAAGTGCTTTCGTACACTACAGCGACGAGAACCGAATCGCAACAACCTCGACTCCTTTTTGCAGGCCATCAAAATGCACGCACATTATGAACGTACCGTGTTCGCCACAATGAAGGAGCTGGATCAATGGACGAATGCACCTAACAGCACATTGAATACTTCACTGCGACACACTGTGCAACAGCTCTCACAATGGGCTTCAACAGCTTCGATGCAACCGAACCCGCCAAGCTATACACACCGTCAACTATACGCTTCGCTGAAGATGCTGGGTGCGGCCCGGACATTACGGGCTATTGTAGACGAAGTGAAGACGCAGACTGATGGTGGCAACGGAGCAGCGGCACTTGACGTTGGGGTATCCATTATCTGTTCTCCAACTGTTGAGGACAGCCCCATTTCGGTAGACTGGGTGGGAAGCACAGTACCAGCGCCCACACCGCAGCGAACGCGTATGAACCTACGAGAGATGCTGAAGCAGGATTTCGACGATGCAGCCAGCCTAGTCGCTACCGATCCCCTGACCGCGGAGACAATAGTGCGCTTACACCGGCGCGTCGAAGCACACTTTACATCACTAGCGGAGAGCGGACTTCAAGCACCTCCAATCAGCATACCAAGCGTCAACATTGCAGACATGCAATCGCAATCTATTTCCGAGCACCTGAACCGTGCCATGGACGACGCAGCAGCAGCGAGCATGGTCGAGGATATTTCCAATATGGATAACAAGGCTCTCCAGCGCAGCATGGACGAGCTTGCCAACACTGAGGGGCTGGATCTGTCGGGCATCGGTATGGGCAATGGTGATGCAGGAACTGGTGATATGAGCACGGATCTGGGTAACTTACCGGACTTGGACCTAGGTGATATGGGAGGCATGGGTATAGACATGGACATGAACATGGACATGGGTGGAGGCGGAGGAGGTGATGATGACTGGGGACTTGATTTCGACAACATGTAGATGATGGTTAGATACTGTAGTGTGATGCAGAGTATTGATAAGAGGACTTGAGATATATGTTGGTTAGTTAGACTCCGTTTGAAAACTGAGTAAATGTATTCTTCATCCAAGTAGTGACTTTTCTGATTCTGATCTATCTTGAGCTGCTTGATCAGCCAACTATACATATTCAACCAAGACGCGAGACTAATATCAATATGGTATTGAACAGAAGCAGCAGCACCAGCAAAAAACGAGACAAAGACTGGAAGAGACAAAAAAACAGGGAATGCACACATATACAAAAGTGGGAGTCTAAAATCCGAAATACAAGCATGACTGCTTACTGCCGCGGAGGAAACCAGCAAGGGCAGGATGATTTCAAAGACGGCTAATACTCAAAAAAAAATCAGGCCATTCCCCTCAACCTAACCCCCTTTACACCAATTCCACCTCCCCAACCATCCCATTTACCGAAGGGGGGGGGGGAGGAGAGTTATAAAAAAAAGAATAAATTCCGAACGCTTGACAGAACAAATAACGGGGCCAAAAGTGCGGGTTGGCAATGTGACAATAAGGGAGAAAAAAAAGAAAAAAAACAGGAAGTAAAGTAGATGATGGGAAGAGGGAAGGAAAGAACCCAGAAAACTCCAGCCAACTCCATACGTCAAGTGCGAAAAAACACACACAGAGAGAGAGTCTTTTTGATATATCAGTAAGAGAAGAATTTCACGACTCGTGTCGCGAAGGCGGCGCATCGTCAAGATGCTGATCCCCATCACGCGCATCAGGGGCCCGCGGACCGACCATCCAATCCTCCATGGCGAGCCACTGACTCCAAGTCTTCTCCGCGCCCTCAATCTCTGCGAGTTGGACTTCCTGGAGGGGTTTGAGAAAGGGGACAGATTCATGGGGGGACATGTCGTAGTGGCATTTGACCTTGGCCCAGCCGACGCTTTTCGCGGTGAAGAGGTAGTTGCGGCGCTCGCACTCGTGCATGGGACCGACGCCTTTACGCCAGTCCTCGCCGAAGAAGCCGTGCATGATGCCTGCGCTGTCCATGCCGGTGACAACGAGGCGGCGGATAAAAGGGACGAGCGAGACCCAGGCTGGCGGCGGGGGCGGCGGCTGTGCGGCGTGGTGGTGGTGGAGGTGGTGGCCTCCGCCTACACTGCTGCTGCTTGCTACTCCAACACCAGCCATACCGCCGGGCACGCGCGACGAAGTGACTGGGCCTTGGCGTGGCCACCCCATGTTGTAAGCGGCGGGGCCCGAGGCATGCGGCAGCGGGCCCGAGGAGCTGAGCAGCGGGTTCTGCGACCATTGGAAGGGCAGGCAGATGTTGATGAGGGCGCACACGGCCTGGACGCCATTGTCGTGCTGGGCGTGGTCGAGGAAGTAGCGCTGGCAGCTTTGGTATGCGGGGTGCCATTCGAAAATGTCAAAGTGCGGTTCGGCCGCCGGCTGGAGGGGCGGTGGTCCTCCTCCTGCGTGCGCGTGCGGCGACTCTGCTGCGCCTGATGATGAGGAGCCCCCACCGCTGTGGTGCGCAAAGGTTCCTCCGCCGCCGCGTGCTTGAAAGGTTGGGTATCCCGCGGGGAAGTTTGTGGTAAAGCCGGGTAGGCTTGCCATGGCGAGCGCTACTACTGCAGGAACGGCTGAAAAAGGTCGTCGGTCTCGGTTGATTCTGGGTTGCTGTGATTTTTGGTTGGTCGGGTTTTTCTTCCGGTGCAGATAGTAAAGAGGGGAGGGGGGTTGTGTACGTGCTTAAGTTGAGGGAGTTGGGAGAGAGAGAGAGAGAGACGGAAAGATAGAGGACTAAGAGTGTTTTTGAGAGAGAGAGAGAAAGCACGCAAGCTTTGCGACTTACCGAGCTGCTTGCCGCAGAAGTGGAATTTCACAAGCTCTATTGGCAGGTTTGGTCGGGGAATTTTTTTTTATAAAATACCAACGCGGGAGGGGGAAGGGAAAAAAGAAAAGAAAGGGCAGGGTCTCAGAGTCCAAGGGCAAGATTGTGGTGAGCAAATAAGATCAATGACGAAACGACCTGGTGGCAGATGAGGTCAGTGCCGCTGGACGAATACTGTCGGGTCGAGGAGGATGCAAGATGGATGGGATAGTGGCGGTGGGGTGGGAATTGAAAGAGGAGCTGAGAAGTGGAGCGCTACAAGATACTTTATATTGGCGAGAGGGTGAGTATTTGCGGCCATGAGGCTCCCATCTAGTACCTGGTGGTATGGAGCTGTGGCTTCGGTCACGGCCGCCAGCTTTTGCCTCGAGACGACCATCCCAGCCTTATTGAGATGGAAGCAATTTTAGAATAATCCCGGCGGTGATCCAGTCGAGGCGCCTCGGCTCTAACATGTCTTCTGGTGTGGAGCCCAGCATGGTGGCTATGCGTTCGCGGGTTCGCGCATGGTTGACGCCCCTGCCAAACCAGTCTATGCTAAACCACTGTACGCGGGCGGGCGAATCGTCAACCCTGCCCCTCCATACTTGCTTACATACGGACATGGATTCTCTGCCATGTCGTTGGCTGTTCCCGTCCCGCGCTCTGGCCTATGGCTGCAACCGCTCGTTCTGTTTCCTTGTAGCCGCAAAGGTTATGATGTACCATGCATGTCTCTGGGTCCGGGGAGAGGATGGTGAACGAGGCTAGATCCAGGCGGCAAAGGCCGAAGAGATCCATGCACATTGAATCGCAATGGATGCTTGCCCCCAAATCGTAAACGGGGGTTTGGTCGTATCTTGGGGTCGTCAATCGCGGGAGAGTGAACCATGGCAATGGGTTGTGTGACGGATGCACATGTAAGCGGAAAAGCCACAATAGAATGCGGCCACCAGTGCGCTGGCTTGCATTCATTCCAGGGCCGTGGTAACCCTCCAGGAAGGTTGCCCAACAGGAAGATGCTCGCCGATCCTATAGGGTCTAGGCTCTTTTTTTAACCAGATGTGAGGCTGCCATGGTCATGCTGTGTAACATATAGGCGCCAGGCGTAAGAAGCCAGGCACGGAGAAAGCGGCCGTCGGCGTTATGCATGAAGGTAGATGTACATGTGTATACACATACAAAGCTAGCGTATACAGACGACGCGAACAATAAAGGTGAAGGGTAACTTGGCACGTGCGTGTGACATGTCGAACCCCTGGCCGTGGGCTGCGATCGCGATCGCGATGGTTCAGCAACCCCGGCCACAAAGCGGGCCATGATGTAACCAGCACCTCACCGAGCAGATCCGTGATGCCGCAGACATCCATTCCTCGCCCTCTTGGCTGGCCCTTTGCAGCTTCACAACAATAAATTTGGATCCGAGACACTACCGACCGCATTGGCAATGGCTCAGTCGTCGTTTTCATTAGCTTCGCGGACAAAGGTGCGCAGTATGCGGTTACACAAGATGGCACCCATCTCTGATCCATGCAGCTTTCCAATGGATTGTCCATGCCCACCATCCAACTGGGAGTGTATTTGACGTCCGGCAAGGAAACGTATCAAGCCGTGCGGTGGGCGCTAGAGGTAAGCAAGCAATCCGCGTGGTAATATTCCCCGTGGCTAGTGCACAGCATGCTTACAACACCAAGGCGGGATATCGAGGGTAGGGCATCACGGAGGAGCAGTCTGGCTCTCGCCCCAAAACGGATCGTGGATGACGCGTGCAACAGGGTCGACTCGGCGCAGATGTACCACAACGAGCGCGAGACGGGCAAGGCCATTAGTGATTTTCTTGAGAGCGAGGCAAATGTGCACTCGCTCAAGCGCGAGGATATCCACTTCACGTCCAAGCTCGCGTCCAATTCTGCGTATGAAACGGCTCGCAAAGCCATCAAGAGATCGGTCAAGGAAGCGGGGCTGGGCTACATTGACCTTTTCCTGCTGCACTCCCCGTATGGCGGCAAGCAGGCACGGCTGGACAGCTGGCGAGCCGTCGAGGACGCAATCGACGATGGCGAGGTCAGGATTGGAGGCGTGTCCAACTATGGCGTAAAGCATGTGAGTAGTTCTGACCCTGGACCCTGGCGGCCATGATGGATGATGGGCGGGCCTTTACTTCACTCCTCCTCGGTCGGGAAGTCCCGTACCTCTCGCGGCCTTGGCGCGAACACCGGGCCTGAAGAGGCAATCTGTGCAATGGCTTTTCAATTATTGAATTGCGCAGAAACGAGTCATTGCAGCCCTTGGGCGCCCGACTTCGCCGAAGTCAGCTGCTTGCTTTGTAGAGAGGTTTTTGTTGTTTGCTGACCAGCGGCCGACTCTAGTTGCAAGAGCTGCTCGACTCGAAGCCGAGGATTGCTCCCGCGGTCAACCAGATTGAAGTCCATCCCTTCAATACCCGCAAGGACATTAGCTCGTTTTGCCAGCAGCACAATATTGTCGTCGAGGCATATGCCCCACTTGTTCGCGCCCTGCGGATGAAGCATCCGACCATTGTGTCTCTCGCCAACAAGTATTCCTGCACCCCTGCCCAGCTGCTGGTCCGCTGGAGTCTCCAGCACGGCTATGTTGCGCTGCCCAAGAGCGTCAAGAAGGAGCGCATGATTGAGAATGCTCAGGTTGGGGGCTTCGAGATTGAGGCTGCCGACGTCGAGGCGATGGATGCTCTGGACGAGTACTTGGTGACTGGTACGTTACTCACGTGGCTGCACGCTATGGTTTTGTAGCTTTTACTAACAAATGTTTTTTCTTCCACTTCCAGACTGGGACCCTACCGACTGCCCTTGAGCGTGGAGGTGGTCAGGTCGCGTGCGTGCGTGGGGGTTTGGGTAGCCAAGCCGTGGAGGATGGGCGTGTTGTGGTACAATGTACATACATGCGTTTACATACAAACTACGAGCGGACATGGGCAAATTTGATATTATGGAATTGCATGAGATGTGTGTACTACAGTGAAGAGGTGAAGACGCTCCAGTCCATTTTTCGCCATTACTACTCGCGCAAACTACCTACTAATAGAGCACAAGTCGACGCAAGCCGTGCAATGCAACAATAGTCGAGGTCGAGCATTCATCTCCAAAGACACGCAATACTACCGTTACCACTGCTAAACAAGTCAGGGTGTCGCGTGTGCGTGTGCGTGTGCATGTGCGTGTGCGTGCACGTCGGGCACGGGATGCATGGGTTGCACCTAGTACGTACAGCCCCCAGCCCACATGCTCGCGGCGGCGCCCGCCCTCGCCGCCTTATCCTCTGGCCTGACAAGCGACTAGCAAAACCTCAACGTAACCCGCCCTCCGCGCCGACGTCGGCATCCCTCGCGCCCCATGGATAGACAGCCTTGACTGTGTGCAATTACAGCGCCGCCACCAGCCTGAAGTGCCCGCATCCCGCCTGCTACACGTGCAAACGCGCCGCGATACACGGCCTTGCCCGCCCATTGGCCCGTTGCTTATCAGTGCAAAAAGTGTACACCACGGTTTGCATCAACATGGCGCATAGTAGCCTGCCCGCGACCATTCAGCGCCTCCCCGCCGCCCAATCGCACGGCCTGTGACGTACTGAATTCGACTACCATTTTGCTCCGCTACCGTCGTCGCAATGCCCTCCCGCCAGCGGCCAACCCTCCAGCCCACGGAGACTGCTATTATATATACCACTGAACTTCTGCTCCTGCCTCTTCACAGCAACTTCTCACACTCCAACTCGGTCAATCTTCTTGCCCAGACACTTATCCACCAAGACACTCGACTCCCACTTCATCATGTCTGAGCCCGAGTTTGAGCAGGCCAGGAAGGGTATGTCCGCGGCTTGACATTGCCATCTACCCATTGCCCCAGCACTACTAACCCTCTCCCATAGAGCTCGTCTCCACCCTCGAGGCCTCTTCCCTCTTCACCAAGAACCCCGAGTACAAGAAGGCCCTCGAGGTAGTCTCCATCCCCGAGCGCATCATCCAGTTCCGCGTCGTCTGGGAGAACGACAAGGGCGAGTGCCAGGTCCAGAAGGGTTACCGCGTGCAATTCAACTCTGCACTTGGTCCCTACAAGGGCGGTCTCCGCTTCCACCCCACTGTCAACCTGTCTATCCTCAAGTTCTTGGGCTTTGAGCAAATCTTCAAGAATGCCCTCACTGGACGTACGTCATCTACCCCAACCCATCCTACTTTGTGCATAACTAACATTCTTCCGTAGTCAACATGGGCGGTGGCAAGGGAGGTTGCGACTTTGACCCCAAGGGCAAGTCCGACAACGAGATCCGCAAGTTCTGTGTTGCCTTCATGAGGGAGCTCAACAAGCACATTGGTAAGTCCACACCCCTAGCGCGTCTTTGACATTTCCCCCCGGTGGGGCATGCACCCGCAACGGCCTCGCATGCCTGCATTCCGACTGCACGCCATTCAGAGACCCGCAGATCAGTCTTGCCTATCTTCCCGTCTACTCTAGTTTATCTGTCGGCGACGTTCGCTGTCCTCTTGGTACCCCAATGGAACATTTGACTTACGTAAATTTACAGGTGCCGACACCGACGTTCCTGCGGGCGATATCGGCGTAGGAGGCCGCGAGATTGGCTACCTCTTTGGCGCATACCGAGCGGAGCGCAACCGCTGGGAGGGTGTCCTTACCGGCAAGGGAGGCTCATGGGGAGGTTCATTGATCCGTCCCGAGGCCACTGGCTACGGTCTCGTCTACTATGTCGAGCACATGATCAACTACGCCTCGGGCGGAAAGGAGTCATTCGCCGGCAAGCGCGTTGCCATCTCCGGTTCCGGAAACGTTGCCCAGTTTGCTGCCCTCAAAGTTATTGAGCTTGGTGGTACTGTCATCTCCCTCAGTGACAGCAAGGGTGCTTTGATCGCCGACGACGACAAGGGCTTCACCCCAGATGTCATCAACCAGATTGCCGCACTCAAGCTGGAGCGCAAGGCACTCACTGCCCTCGAGAACCACAGCTACAGGTACGTAGAGGGTGCTCGCCCATGGAAGGAGGTCAAGAAGGTCGACGTTGCTCTTCCATCAGCGACCCAGAACGAGGTCTCCGAGGACGAGGCCAAGGCACTCATCGAGTCCGGCGCCAAGTTCATCGCCGAAGGCTCCAACATGGGCTGCACACAAGAGGCTATCGAAGTCTTCGAGGCTCACCGTCGCGAGCACAAGGGTAGCGCCATCTGGTACGCTCCCGGAAAGGCTGCCAACGCCGGCGGTGTCGCAGTCTCTGGTCTCGAGATGGCCCAGAACTCTCAGCGCCTGTCCTGGACCGCCGAGGAGGTTGACGAGAAGCTCAAGGGGATCATGAAGGACTGCTTCGAGAACTGTCTCAGCACCGCAAAGGAGTACTTCACCCCTGCCGACGGCGAGTTCCCATCCCTTGTCGGTGGTGCCAACGTTGCTGGTTTCCGCAAGGTCGCTGCTGCCATGCACGACCAGGGTGACTGGTGGTGAAGACTTTGCCACTGACTCGACTACCTTTTGTACTTTTGTATACCTTACGATACCTTTATATTGGACATGGCGTTTTCGGCTTTAGCCTTTGTACATAGATACCTCTTATGAGTAGAATGATTATGATTCAAAAAATACCTTCTTGCTAGTGTTTTTATTGTGAAATGGAGGATACACAGCATTTCTTCAACACTACAAAACATTAATATTAAATGATGCGAGATTCTCTCAGCACAGCAGTGATACACCGCACTACGTCACCAGATGTAGAAGTGTATCTCCAAAACACGGAGCCAAAAAAAAAACAAAGACTACATTTGTGTCTTGTCTGCCATGTTCTTTTCTACCCTTCCACGCGACACTACGTAGACGCAACCCCGCAGCCCCTCCCCCCCC